>NW_018108376.1:94006-113417 GCF_000183805.2 Loa loa | reverse complement strand
CTACTATTTAGTTATATATATATATATATATATATATATAAAGCATCCATAAGCGGTAATTTATCTTTCTTTCCGTTTTGTGATTTTCAAAATGTTTTAAAGAAAGAAATAGAAGAAAAAAGGAATATGAAATAATAATTTTTATCGTTGTTTTATGCTCCAATACGATGGTATTTTATAAAAAGATAATATTTAATAATTATTTAATGGTGGTGAAGTGAGTTCTTATTTTCAAAATAATATTTGGTAATTAATTAGTGGTAATAGGATGAAGTTTAGAAGTTTTGGCAAAATTCTCTTTTAATTATGTAATTTATCAATGATTAAGTTATCGTTATCATTTTACCTTCTTTTTTTTTTTCTGATGTAGGTGAAGTTCATGATTTTAGTCTTAATTTCGATATGATTATTTTCTGGTACAGTAGTATGGTATAGATGATTAGCTGAAGGTATATGATTAATGTAAGCTTTAGGGAAAAGAAAAAGAATTACTGTGATGGTAGGATAAAGTGAGCATACTGTATTTTGCATACATGTTTGTTAATTAACTGCAATCCATAATTAATTACTGTCATTTTGGGATTTTGCTTAATCATTCAGATTGGAAATTGCTGATAACTGGGGAGGATAGTATTGGATTTGGTCAAATTTTTTTCTAACCAAAAAATAGTTGACAATTGATCAAAGAACAACCGGAAACGGTATGGTCATTTTATCTTTTTGAATAAGAGATACTTACAGTTTGTGAGATAAAGGTTAAGATTCTAATTTTTTTTTTTCCATCGGATTAAATATCTTTCCTATTCGAAGAATAGTTTAATAATGATGATTAGATGGAGATTATTGGCGATGACATGTTGATGAATGTGATTCAAGCTATCAGGTTGCTCAAATCTGAATTTGGTAAAGGTTTCGAGAATGCATACGATTGATTAGTGCTAATTGAAAATGACCGGATAGGGACACGATTGATTAGTGCTAATTGGAAATAACCGGATAGGAGCACGATTGATTGGTGCTAATTGAAAATAACCGGATAGGGACACGATTGATTAGTGCTAATTGAAAATAACCGGATAGGGACACGATTGATTAGTGCTGATTGGTAGTGCTAATTGGAAAATAACCGAATAGGCTATCCGGTTTAAATAGATCGATGATGATGAAGCCTTTTCATATTAATTGTTCCGTTTCATCCTGTAATTGTGATGCTCAATCTTTCAATCAAATATAAACATTTTTAGCATTCATATGGCTTACTGCTTTAACTAATTTTTGACATTTCCGGAAATTAATATGTTCTTACATTGATATATATGCTTCATTTTATAACCTCATAACTTGAACTGTTACCGGATATGGTTGTTACAGGTAGCAATACAGTAATACAGCAGTACGGTACAAAAGAATATGGAATCATTTTTTTTCCGGTTAAAAATGTTTCATTCATATGCGAAGGAACATGTTTATGCTCATTTTTGATTAATTTCAATTTCATAATTTTAGATGAGTCGACGTCAAAATCCAAGTGAATTTTTGAAACAAATAATTGGTAAACCTGTTGTTGTGAAGTTAAATTCTGGTGTTGATTATCGAGGTAATGCTTGAATTTAGTGATATTTATTGTGATTATTTGAGATTTTTAAATTTTCTTAATTTACTTAAATTTCTTTGATATTATTTATTGAATCATCATGTTGGTACTCTAAAAAGTCTTATTATAACATAAAATTCTAGTGAAATAATAGTAAAAATAATAATAGTCTCTCTAGCAATTCATTGATTAACCTTAATATGCAGCAAAATTTAGCATGAGATTAAAATTTACCTTTCAAACTTTTAACCCTCACATAACCTTTAACCTTCGGAATCATTTCATATAATTCAAGCATTAAGCATGGAAATTATCAGTTTGAAATTGTGAAAAAAAAAAAATTACGAAAGGTTTTTTTTTGTTTTTTTTTTTAGTCATGACAAGTTATAATATATGATGATTGATGTGTAAGGCAGTATATGATGATATGCAATATAAACCGTATATTATTAGGTATTTTATCATGTTTGGATGGTTTTATGAATATTGCATTGGAGCAAACGGAAGAATATTCTAATGGACAGTTGAAAAACAAATATGGTGATGCATTTATTCGAGGAAATAATGGTTTGTTTTAGTTTGAAATTTTAATTTTAAATAATGAATAAAAAAAATTGTGAAAAAAAAAGAGTAAGACTATTCTATACAAAGATGTTTCACATCTAAATACCAGAGCACTAAAAGTTCCGTTACTTTTTCATTCAATTTATTTAAAATGGTAATTTTAATTATCAATTAAAAAAAAATTTAATTTCAGTACTTTATATCAGTACACAAAAGCGTTAATAATGGCAAAGCGGCAAAGTAACGAGGAAAATTGTAGTAGTTACTCTGTTGATTATTTATGTGAAAAATTGATTAAACACGATATAACATTTGTTACAATTTCCCTAATTTTGATCTCTTATTGCTTTTCATTGTTAATGGACATTGAAAATTACATTTTAAAAAAAAATATTTGTTTGAACAAGAAAGGAAACGAAAAAAAATTTCATTTCCATCAATGTTCATTTTTACAACACATATATCGTTTTTTATTTAATTTCTTTTAATTCATTTCTACTTGTTACCAACATATTAAAAATTGAATGAATGAAACGAAAAATGTTATCAACACATCATATGATTTGAAAAGATATAGTTATCGATTCAAAGAATTGTAAATAGATCTTATCATACTTCTTTTATCACTCCTTAATTAATCATATTCGATCGGAATGATGCATGCAAATTTTTGACAGTATTCGATTAAAGAGAAAATATTGCATATCCTATCATTTACTTTAATTTTCTTTGAACCAAAAACATCTATCCATTTTTAGATACATTATCACAGATACATATATAAACAAATGACAAATGTATGATTTCCAACTGTTTTAAAATTTCATAATTTAAAAAAAAAAAAAACCTATAATGAAGGAAAATTATTTTATATGCGAAATAATTATTCTTTTATAAATAAACAACAAAGAGAACTAAAGAAAAAATGAAATAAACAGAAAGGCCTCATTTTTCGTGTCATTTGAACAAAAAAAGAAGGAATAATTAAAACTTGAGAGACTATTTTTTTCTTTTTGAATTTTAAAATATAAAATTCGATATTTCTTGTGGGCAGATATGCTGTAAAATAATCATTATCTTCTATTCATTTAGTAATATCTTTCCAGCAAAATTTAATAATTGTAATGATATGTTTAAAACGAAAATATCATATCCAAGAGTAATTTTAACATGATATAACATAGAATGTTTAAGAATAAACGCATAATTTGCCAAACGCACGTCAAATAATAAGATAGATTAGTTGCTGTATAATGTCGAATAATTTAACGTATTGCTAATTTTGATTATGCTAATTCTATTGCTAAGAAAATTTCGGCTTGAAAGTTGAATTTTTTTTTTTAGAATGGCAGTGAAATAAATCGAAATAATCAAAAAAAAGAAAAAAAAAAGCGTCAATAAAATAGATTGGTTGCTGTACAATATCAAATAATTTAGCATATTGCTAATTTTGATTAGATATTCGATTTGAAAGTTAAATTTATAATGATGGTGAAGTAAATTTGAAATAATTAATTTAAAAAATAAAAAATCCTGAAATTTCCTTAGGAATTTTAAAAGAAATCCTGAATAAAATTGCTGCCGGTTTTATTATACAACTTTGTAAATTTATGAGAAATTTAAAAAATGTTCATTGAAATAGAAAGTTTTATAAAAGAATTAATTATTAAAACCTGAAATCACTCATTTGCATAACCATATTTGTATAAAATAATGGAATATAAAAAATATAACAGATGCTATAATAAGGAGGAAAATAAACAAAACAACATTACAGAATATGATTAAAAAATAGAAAGTTTAGAAAAAAATAGTTAAGATAGTTCCTATTAATTTTTTAACAAATTTCCTATATCATTCATATTTCGTTGTAAAAAAAAAATGAAATAAAACCTCGAAATTTTGCATGATAAGTGAACAAATAACAAGCATTTATAGTTTTGCCATAAATTATCCAGTAATATGAAAACATTGATACTTGAATATGATAAAAATTTATCATATCTCTATCATGTAGTCATTACATCTAAATGATATTTATTTTTCGAAGGAGAAAATAGATCAGACAACAAAATGAAGAAAAAAAAAAGGAATCATTGGAATTTATCTCTCTCCAATTTTCCTTTTTTATGATACAAAATTTTTTCAACTAAATTTTATTCAGTACAACAACTGATGAATAATTGATGATAAGTGTTAAAAATTCCCAGTTTCTTCGATGATCATATATGGTGTTTTCTTCAACTTTAATTCCAAATATTTCCTTGCTTCAGCAACAATAAAAACTACTGATGTAAGCATTGTTAGAAAGATCAAATCTGTAATAATTAATGATAATATAAATTTTATCATCTAAAAGTTAAAGATAGCTTAGAATGAAGGAAATAGCTTTACATCTTCGTCAAGATAGTTTATATTACTAAATTACTATGTGAAACTTTTTCCTCTCATAACAATAAACAAACTAATCAATTGTTATAGAAAAAAAAACAGCTTTTCCTCAACGAATCAAACATGAAAAGGTGAGAAACCAAATTAATAAAAGTATTTTGTAAAATATTTCATTTCTTTCAACAATCAAATTTGAAAATGCAAAAATGATGATATCAAGAAGCAATTTCAAATGTGAAAAATAAACTGCAAATAAATGAAAGACAGGAAAGGAAATGAAAATATCAGCAGTAGCCTCCTCCCCCCCTCAAAAAAAAGAAAAAATAAATTCCCAAAGTTTAATTATCCAAGTTAGTGCCAATATATTATTACATATTGTCTATATTCAATATCAAAATGTTTTTGATATTATCTTCTATGATTAGAGTAATTTTATCTCTTAAATTGGTGATACTATAACAAATATACAAATATGCATATGAACAAAATAAATTATTATTTGATTGAAAATTTTCAAAAATAGAAAATTTTACCGTATAAACTTAATGCTTCAGTTTGAAAAAATTTTTTGCAACAGAGGAAAATATATTACTGCTAACTGGCAAAAAATAGATCCAAATACAGCAAAACAAAACATACGATTCCTGAAAAAGAAACATTCAAGATACTACAATTTCTTTTAATAATGTTTACGTACATGAATTATTGTTGGAGGTTAGGCAATTCAGGATGAAAAGCGTACCAAAAAGAAAAAAAATTAAAGAGTTAAATTTCTTTAATTAAAAATTAAAAAAAACTGAAAAATCAAACTTTTGAAGATTTACATTTTATAGAAAATTCAAGTTTACAAAAACCTAGAATTCGAATTTGTCTTTTTATTTCATTTTTTAACAATAATACAAACTCACCTCAATAAACCAATTTCCCATATGAATTTCCTACTTGAACGACAAGCAAGCGCGTTCCACATGTCAAATAAAACGAAACATGTAAACGTCATTGTTGTATCACGTGGTGTTACTTTGTTATCTGCTGACATCTAAAACCAGTGTTACATTTTCTTCAAGCCGAATATTTTTAACTTCATAAGATTTTTCAAAAAAAAAAGAAAAGATTCTGAGCCGGAAATATGAAAAACATCATTCAACATCAACCAGATCATTACCATTCAGTATTCAATGGAATATATTATTTGATTAAAATCATAAGTGTGACCGATGAAGAGAAAAAATTATATCCGATGTTTAGTAATTAATAACAAAAGTGGTAAATAGCAGTGTAACAACAATTAATAATAATTAATAAAAATGGATAAATAATAATGATAACAAACAAAAACAATAATAAAAATCTTGATTTTTCTGATAAAGGTTAAATTGAAAGTAAGAAAAGGAGAAGGAGAAAGACAAAAAGACAGAGAATTAATCTCAGAAATTTCAAAGAATTAGAAATTCTGATAAATTACTTACTTCTTTATAAAAAACAGAAAGTGTTCCGGTAATAATAATTGCTGCAGATATTAAAATATTAGTTATAAAAGCATTATTTATCATTGGTTGCCGTACGTCTCGCGGAGGTTGACGAATTATATCCTGAAATTTGAAAATTAACGAAAAGAAATATGAGTGATATTTATATCATTGACAATCAGTAATGCATCTGTCTCATTGATGCATTCTTTTTTTACCATAAAATTCCACTAAATCTTTTATTTTATCGTTCTTCCTCCCTTCATCCACGTCGTGAGCATAACATAATGTCTCTTCCTACCATAGTCTTATTGACTAATTTGATACAAAAGAAAATCCATTCCAGTTTGGAGATAAAATAAAAATTTTGCAAAAAAGAAAAGTGTACTAATCTAAAGAAGAAATATTCGTATTCCAGGAGTAAGCATGCAAAAGTTGAGTGAAAATAAACAAATCGGTACCTGAGTTAAACTTACCCTATAGTTAAACCTAAAACTTTAAGAGTTAAACTTACCCTATCAACAGGTTCAACACCAAGACTTTGCGCTGGTGGTCCATCCATAATGATGTTAATCCAAAGTATCTGCATGGCATTCAACGGATTTTCAAATTCAAATAATGTTGAAATTGCAATCAATGATAAAGCTGCCACACTTCTGAAATCATCAACATTAGATGAGAAATTGAAAATTTTTTTTTTGACTTTCCAGTAGAAAAACCAAAATTTTGGTCTTTTTTTTAATTCAAAATTTTGAAATAAATTAGAAAAAGCAATAGAAAACCAACGTGCTTAACTGAAAGCGCACAAAATTAGTGATATTATGATAAATGCCTTTCCCTTCTTCGATGGCTGCTTGAATCGTATAAAAATCATCATCTGTAAGTATCATATCGGCTGCTTCCTAGAAAAAAAAAAAAAAAAAAAGAAAATGCAATAGCTAAGCCCTTCTCTAGTCATACGAGCCATCAGCCCATAAAGTATGTTTTAATTAATCGAATTATTGCATTTAAGCAAAACCGTCAATTTCCACAAATTCGATTATTTTAGCTGCATAAGTTTGAAAATAAAACTAATTGTTGAAATCTTAAAACTCACTGAAAGTTTATGTCAACTTATTTTAATGACTCAATATGACATATTTTTCAAAAGATCATTTTACCTTGCACACATCAGTACCAGTGGAACCCATTGCAATGCCAATATCGGCTTTCTTTAGTGCAACAACATCATTTACGCCATCACCCGTCATTGCCACTACCTCTCCCATATTTTGCAATGCCTTGAAAATTTGATTAACTTTGAAATTCTATCAGGATACTGCTAATTACTGTATGAGAAAGAATGATGGAAATCAAACAAAAAAAAAAAATCACAAATCACAACTGAATACGTCATGGGACCCATTTTTTTAGCGGTACTGAAAAGTAAATATTTATAAAAAACGAAATAGATGATGTAAGGGCTAGAAGATTCTAGCAAACCCTACTTTCAAATTTAAATTCGAAATAAAAATGAGGTTCTTGGAAAAAGTCACTGATTGAGGAAAAAGATAATCAAGAAACAAACATACTTTGACAATTCGTAATTTATGCTTCGGAGATGAGCGATAAAATATTGTTACTGATTTGATTACTCGTTCGAGATCCAGATCTGTCATTCGATCCATTTCAGAACCAGATAAACACACATCACCAGCCGTGAACAGTTTCAAATGAGCACCTGCAATGAGGCTGTATGTATGTGTAGGAGGAATAGAAATTAAAACTGCAAAAAAAAAAAAAAACTTTCCGAACTTCTAGGGGAAGTTTCGCCTAGAAGTTTGGAAGAATTTTTTAAAATAGTTTTTACTCTTTGTTCTAATACTTCAAAATTAAGTTGATAATAAGTGAAAGATTATTCAAATTTTCAATAAATTTGATTTAGAAACGAAATATTTTGAAATTTGCTAACTATACCAATGCTACAGGCTGTTTCCAGAGCATCACCGGTAACCATTTTAACTTTAACACCAGCTGACTGGACAATTTCAATGCTTTCTGCAACACCCGGCCTTAGTGGATCCACAATACCTACCATTCCAGCATAGCATAATTCTCGTTCATTGTAACCATAAGCCAAAGCTATTACTGTAATGGAGTAAAAGATGAAACCTGAATTAACTATCTGATGTTTTCAGTTAATAAATCAAATTTAAGCGATGAAGCATAGCATAAAGTAAGATGGAGGAAGAGATAGTGAAAAAAAAAATAGAAAAGAAGCGAGAAATATGAAGTTAAAGTATACTAATTGTAAGAAGTTACACTTCATATGCGTCACTGTCTTTAAATAAGGATGATGAAGAAATAATATGAAATTAAACGAAGGATAAATTAACATTTATAAATTACCTCGTAAACCACGTGAACCTAAAGATCGACTGGTTTCCATGAAACGTTCCTTTGCAGCATCAGTTAGTTTGATCGGATTTGTATCGCCTTCCAAATATCCGGTACACATTTCCAATACACGGTCCAAAGCACCTTTTACAAATAACTCAGTTCGTCCGTTAGACTAAAATTTGAAAAACGAAAGATTATTTTGGAAAAAAAAACATCAAGAAATCCACTAAAATGTATTATCCGGAAATTAGATAGACCGAACTAATTTTTCTCGGGAAGACATTGATCAAGGAAAGAAAAGTTACCTGACGTAGTGAAATGGAACCAAAATTCAGACTAACCCGAACATGTTCACACTGCACAGCCATAAACTTGGATTCTGATGTGAATGGTATTTCTTTGATTAGCTTGTAATTTTTCACTTGCTCATTTAGTTGCGTCTGAAAGATAAAATCCAATTAAATACTGGAATTAGATATTTAAAATCTAAAAATTATGGGCAATTCATTTCTCAATTTTGAATTTTCGAAATTTATTTCAAGAATAAAACTCGAAAAAATAGCACACACCCACCACACACACACACAAGATAGCACACATACCTACACTTCAATTCATACAAATAATAACTATACTAGCACATAAAAAAATATTTATATTCAAATTTAACTGCAACATAATTTAAAAACTTCAAAAATCAAAAATAAGTGGTCGTTGTTCTCCTTACTCTTACTCTAATATAATTATATGAATAATACTTAAACTTACCAAAAAAAGTACAGAAGTACAAATTCAAGCTTAACATCACAAATTTCAAAATTGAAAGAGAATTGATTCATACTCTTATCTTGATCTATACTAGCATTACGCATAAACAATATAAAAGTCCTAATTTAAACCTCAAATATTCTGTATTATCCAAAAATCAACAACCTTCATTCCGAGGACCAGAAGAGCACCTTCTGTTGGTTGCCCAATCAATATCCCATCCGATATAATTGCATTATTACAAATGCAACCAATTTCAATTACACGACTTATTGATGGATGCGAATAACCAACAACACGTTCGCTACCCACTATGCATAATCCACCTTCTAATGAATATCCAACACCTAATACCTAAAATTAGAAATATATATATGTCAACTCATAAAAAAAAGAAAAAAGAGAAAAAGAAAACCAAATATTCGACGAAATCAGCAAATTTTCTAATACAATTCAAATCAAAATTTGAACTTTTCAAAGAATTCTCGTAAAATTATTAAAACTGAAAAGTTAATAATGCAAAATCCTTTAAATATGCTTGAAAAATAATTAAATTTTTGCCAACTTATAAATAAATATTTTCCATTTCCATGAATTTTTCATAGTTCTTCCAAAAACTTATCAAAACATAATTATGCATTTGATCATGATGACTTAATCACTTTCTATTAAATCAGAAAAACCATAGTAATAAACATAATTTGATTCAATAGATTGTAAGCTTACATCAGCTACTTGTCCATCAGCAGAAACGACAACAACTGCAGTCATTTCATTCTTTGTCAATGTACCCGTTTTATCGGAGCATATTACCGTAACACATCCGAGAGCTTCAACTGCTGGTAATTTCTTCACCACTGCTCGACGAGATGCCATACGTATTACACCAATTGCAAGCGTAACTGCTACTACTATGGGAAGACCTTCTGGAATTGCTGCTACTGCCAAACTAAAAATTAAAAGAAAATTATTCAACTGTCATCATTTTATGTCATCATTTAATTTATTTACTAAAAAATGAAATTGTTATTTGAATTATTTGAGTTCCAATTGTTTCCTGCTACCTTTGCATAAAAAATAAACAGAAGAAAATCTCAAATGGTCTAATAGAATCCTTAAAAATAAAAATAAAAAAGAAAAAAACTTTGGAAAATATCGTAGGCACTTTTAAAATTTCTCCTCAACTGTATAATAGATAATATTCTTAAGAGATAACTTATCTTCGATAAATGCTATCATCGATGCTCAGAGACTATCACCCCTATTATATGATCACACTCAAATAGTCGAAATCAAATTATTATATTACACTTTTTTTTTCCGGATAAAGAACTGATCGATATATCTTCTTTTTTTTTTTTTTTTTACAGATACCTTATATATGAGGAGAGCATTGTTAAGTAACATTCATCTATTTGATAATATGTCATCTATTGTATGTATAATTAATCAAATACACAACAAAAATTATTGTTTGAAAAGATCTAAATTGAAATTACCTTACAGCAATCCTGAACATATCTAATGTATTACGTCCTTGAAATAAACCAATAAAAAATATGATAATTATTATTGCAAATGAATATAATGATAATTGCTTGCCTAAATAATCCATACTATTTTGTAGTGGTGTTTTAGGTGCCTGAAAAAGTAGAAAAAACATTTTTTTCCAAAACAAAACTTTTAAGTTCAATTAATTACTTTTCTTAGCATTTATTAATTACACCAGAAGAACTTCTCCATGTTTAATTAAATGCAATAATAGATAATTGAGGCATAGGACAGATAAACAATAAAATAATTTAAATTAATCACTAATAATTCAGATAAATCAATATAATCCTTTCTAAATGAAATAATTATGAAAGACTTGAATCATACAGTAATTCCCGTCAAGTAATTTTTACCGTATTTTCCGTTTTTTTTTTTTTTTTAATAATTTAACGCTGTTGCTATTAGTAAATTATCAAAATAATCTATTTGAGCTCCCCAAAACATATCTTTATCAATAATTAATGATCAATATGCATTATGATAAAATCTGATCGCTAATTCTGATGGTCTCTTTCATGCCAAAATTTTCTTTTGCATTCAATTATATGGCAAAATTTCTTGCTACAGAAGGGAAATTTCTTTAAATGCTAACTATCTTAATGAAGACTACATCTTCAGTGAATATTATGTTAAAATGGAATCACATAAGGTTGATGGTGGAATTGGTTTAAGAAGCAGTAAAAATCTAAGCAGTAAAATCTGGATATTAAATATACAATTATTATTTGTTATTCAAAAATGAAAAAATTTGTCAACAAATTAATAAAATGAAAAAAAAAAAACTATTTTCCTTCAAAATTGACTAACTTCCTCCGCTTGCATCATTTTAAAGACTTCACCAAAACGAGTATGTGCTCCAGTACCAATAACAATTCCCTAAAAATCTTTTAAAAATCACAAAAAATTCCGCATAAACAAAATGAACCAATAAAGATACCGTTCCATATTTATGTGATCTAAAAATTCAATCACAAATGGAAATTAGAGCTTGTAATAAAATAGCATTACTTTAATATAAGTAGTTTAAAGTACTAGAAACTTTCACTAAAAATATCATCACATTAAAAATATCAGCATTTATGTACGTACGCATTTTATCACACTGCTAAATATTTTCGATAATCCAACTATAATATTTTAAGTACTGGCAATTTAAATGGCTCAGAAAAAAACAATTTTAGTTTCTGTTAAATTTTAATTCAAATATTTAACTAATCTAATTCTATTCTAATTTTTTAATTGAATTTTTCATCATCATTTTGACTGTTATAACATTTTCTAAATGAATTATCGTATTGTAATTACCAATCATCTTAATTTCAGTCACTTTTTTTTCACAAAAAATTTTATCAAAATGTAATACCTTGCCATGACCACCTCTGACCAATGTACCCATATATACAACATTATCAACATGATCAAAACTTTCACTACGAGATGTTAATGATCTAACATACTTATGCCTTGGTTCCAATTCACCAGTAAACGAGGATTCATCTACTTGCAAATCAATCGCCTGAAATTTAATTTAATCTCACACGTGCATTGGAAGTTATTTTTAACAACTGAAATCAATTGCTTCTTTCGGTTCAATCAAATTGTTGCATATCATAAACAAAGAACTACACTTCACCTACAGGATAAAGAAGAGAATCATTGAAATAATCAATTTACAATAAATAGAAAATTAAAAAAATATATATATATATGTGACATATATGAAATATTGGTAAACGAATCACGAAGTATTTAAACTACGTGAAATAAACATACGGAAAAGGGAAAGTATTAAGTTGAAAGATTGCTTTAAAATTATAAATACTGCATCGAAGATGATGAAAGTCATTTCCATCCCGTTACGGCTTATATCATATCATTGTTAAGGCAACAAAATGCAGCAGCAATTTCCATTTTTCTTCTTTTTTTTTAATAAATTAAGTAAAGTAGTGAACATTTCATTTCAAATTTTCATACAATTCGAACATTTAACTGAATTTTTACCTCAAATAATCGTAAATCAGCTGGTATTCGATCACCAACATTCAACAACACAATATCACCAGGTACCAATTCTCGTGCCAAAAATTGCATTTCATGTCCACCACGTATTCTAAAAAGAGAAGAAAAAAGAAATTCAGAATATAAAGACTGTACAGTTTTCGCACAGATTAAGCACATAAAATATATGTAAAATAAGTAAACTTACGTGTGACATGTTGGTGGAACAAGTTTATTAAGATGTTCCAATGTTTTCTCGGATCGATATTCCTGTACAAATCCTACTGTTACAACAATAACAATCGCTACTGTAATACTTACTGCATCTTCACCTCGTCCCATTAATAACGATATTGCAGCACTTGTAAGCAATAAGATGATTAACGGATTATTGAACTGAAAAAATAAAGAAATTTTTTAATTTTTGAAAAAAAATGCTATAATTTTGATGAAAAAAGGATGAAAAGTTCTGATAAAAAAATTTTAAATTTGAAAATTTAAGATTGAAACTAATAAAGTATAAATCAAAAATTAAAAAATTAGATCAACTGTTCAAATTTTGACTAATTATTATAATGATTTAATATCTCAGTCTAATATTTATAGTGTACGATAACATACTTGTATGCTAAACAAATATATTTCAAATCATTTGCTACCATTAAACATAAAATAAGTTAAGCTAAACTTCTATTTCACACAATCAAATTATTACCAATGCAGACAGGCAATTTTCACATAAAATTTTATCAAAAAAATTAGCAAATAAAAAGGATGGAAACCTGATCCAGATACTTCCTCCATATAGGATAATGATTTTGTATATCAAATTCATTATAACCATTATATTTTTGTCGCCTAACTACTTCAGTTGATGATAATCCCTGTTTAACATCGGTTCGTAATGTATTCGCACATTCCTAAAATAAAAATAAAAAAAAAATTATGCATGAAATTTTTGGAAAACTTGAAATTTAAATCAAAACAATAACAAAAATACGAAATAATTTTATCAAAATTCTTAAACATTTAAAATTAATAATCCAAATTTAAATCAAACAAAAAATGAATGATTAGTAAAAGAAGATACATACCATACAAGAAAGGGTAGATGCTTGCAAAGCACTAACTGATTGTATCATAATGCCACCTTTCAATCCGGAATTATCAATTGCTATACCTGTTTTTTCATTCAAATTATTATTCTGACATTTTTGCAATTCTTGCTCCTATAAAAAAGCACGTAAAGTTGTTAGCGTATAAATCATACATTTTAAACAATCAATGAATCAATCAGTCAGTCAGTCAGTCAATCAATCAATCAATCAATTAATCATTTCATTAATCATTCATTAGTAAATAGTTAATTTGGTGAAATTTTCAAATTTTTAACAAAAAAAATCAGCTACTTATTTTCGATTTCTGCTTATTTTCTGTTAAAAATATAAAAATGTAACATATCCTAATTAGCTAATATAACATTAATTAGCTAATATAACATTCCCACTATATATCATATTTCCTTAGTATAATTGCAATATAAGTATTCGAAATAATTAAAATTAATCAGAATCAACTGATCTTTTCCTTCCTTACTTCATTTTCATCTTTTGTTATCAAATACAAATTACCAACATATCATATATTCTGTGTATCATTTACATATCATCCTTATTCATCCAATTTTGCTAACTATAGGAAATATCATTTAATAATGAATTATCCTAGCTTAATTTTTTAGCTTAAAATTTTACCATTGTGGAAATAGCATGTGATAATTGATGAGAAAAGATATAATAATTTAATTTGAAATCCTTCAACATATTTCTATCATTTCATCTTTGCATCATTGATAATTAATTATGGTTACATTGAAAAATATAAACAATTAATTTTGAGTGTTATTTAAAATAAGGAAACAAAATATTATCTCATTCGGTTTTATTTCAATCTTTTTTCTTTTTTCTCAATAAATTCATCCTACAGCTAATATGATCAACAAAAAATGAAAAAGAATTCTCTCATATGTTGATATATAACCAAGAAACGAACAGGAGTAATGGATTGTGAATGAAATACGGTAGACATGATTAAATATTACTAACAACAAAATCTTATCGTAACTTTCATCATTACGATAATTAATTTAATCATAACTAATTGTTACCCTATACAAATATACCTTGATTCATTGATACATTTGAATGAAAGAAGAGAATGAAATAAGCAAATAGACAAATATCACAATTTATGCCCATCTAAAAATTAATGCTCATTCTACGACAACAATAATAATGAATTTATTTTTACTTATTAAACATAATAATTATTATATAATGATAATTTTTAAAACAATAATGATATATTTTTAATTATTAAACATAATAATTCTTATACGATGGTAATTTTTAACACTATAATTATAATTATGATAATATATTACCATTTATATATAATTGTAATTAAAAACTTTAATCATTGTAGTTACGGTAATATATTATCACTTATATACAACCGTAATTAAAAATTTTAATTAATTTCCAATAAGATGAAGAGAAAACCATAACGATACATTACATTATGCAAAAATGATTTAGTTCGCGCTTTGTAATCATCTGTTAAGGATGTTAATGCGTTACTAGTTGATGTCATAAATGATCCCGAAATAATTGCATTTGATATAGCCGCTACATTATATGCAGTAGAAGTGACAGGTAAGCTATTATTAGTAGTACAAGCAATAGTAGCAGTAGTAGTAATAATAGTAGTAGTAGTAGTAGTAATAGTAGTAGTAGTAGAAGTAGAAATAATACTAACAGTCATTGTTGTTGTTGTTGTTGTTGTTGTAGCAGTAAAATTGTAGCAGTAGTAATTGATTGATAATATCGATGTCTATTTCGGCTGTTATATTTTTGTTTTTCTCTTGATTGATTTGTAAATCAAATTAATATATTTAATAAATCAATAAATAAATAAGATAATGATAAGGTATAACTACGATAGTAGTAATGCTATAAAATTAATCTTATTACCAAACATCTATAAATTATAGCACCAACCAATTGATATCACACAATAATTTACGTGGTATAAAAGTTGATTCAAAAAAAAAAAATTTCAATTTTAAGAGCTAAAACTACATATAATTTTTTTTAATCCTAATATGTAATTTCTTTATTTCAGAACAATTATCCCAATTTAATCTTTGAAATATCAAACAATACTTAAATTATTTATTTATTTTTAAATAATTGCTAATGCATTTTAAGAAACAATGTGTTATTCAGGAGAGATGGAAACAACGATAATACTCAAACAAAATGACAATTGTTCTGAAACAAAAAAAAAAAACCCATCAAAATGATTGGAATTTATCCAATTTTAACACTCACAATATTTTCAATTTAACACTTTCGTATCGCTTTGTACAAAAAAAAAAAAAGTGAAATCAATAAAGTCAAAATTAATTAAGCAACACAACCTTTCAAAATGATTGCTATTTATTTTTAAAAACTTCAACAATCGTATATTCAATTTCATTTTTAGCTAAAACCTTAAAATAACTTTTTTTTTCGAGGTATTTCAACAAATATAAATAATATTTGTAACTTGTAATGTAAAAAGTAACACATATATGCAAAAAAGTATTCATTGAAATTGATTTGATATAATCAAATTGTTTGCCAAAATATAAAGAAATGAAAAATTGCTGAATACAATTGAATTAGAAAATTTACCAACCGATTTATCAATAATTTTATAGCTAATGCTTTAATCAATAATAAAAAGTTTATGCAAAACTTCAATAAACGAAAAGAATAATTGTCACTTTCTTTCTTCCTTTTTTCTTTTTTTTTTTTGTATCAGAAAATAAAAATCAAAATTATCAGGAGGAAAACTGCTACAAATAAAATTGAAACTGAACAATTAATTGAAGTTTTTATGGTTATTATTAAATGATTTACAACTATTTATTCCAATAAAGCTATCGTTGAAATGATAATTTGATTATATTAAATTGAAATATTTCACCTAATCAAATTAAAAACACAATTGATATAATCCTGATAATATTGAGTAATTAAATAATTGGTTTTTTTTTCTTTTTTTTTGCAATATCAAGTAATTGATACTTTCATATATTTTATCCTTATTTATCCATTCCAGTACTAAATAAATCTGATATTTGGCATTGTTGTAAGATAAAGGTTATATTTAATAATGATATTTAATAATTAAAATCACGATTCCATTATATTAGTAGGTTACATTTAATAATAATATTTAATAATTAAAATTACGATTTCACTATATTAGTTTTTTTTTCCTTTCATAACGAGAAACTACTCTGACTTTTTTTCATTTATATCATAAATCATTAGGTTCAAAAATGA
This sequence comes from Loa loa, assembly GCF_000183805.2. Lineage (NCBI taxonomy): Eukaryota > Metazoa > Nematoda > Chromadorea > Rhabditida > Onchocercidae > Loa > Loa loa. Next base: position 96,306 of record NW_018108376.1, on the reverse strand, counting down.
TAAATCCCGTTCATTTGAAAATATCCTTTAATCAAAACTTTTAACATTTTAGTTAAACTTGAAATAACACTGTAATATATGAAAAACAAAAAAAAAGGGACATGAATTTTTATAACTCAAGAAATTAGGTAATAAATTTAAAAAGAAAATATATAACCACTTTCATATTGTATGCAATAAGTCAGAGTTAAAGCATATATACTGTAATCCGAAAGAATGTGAACTAATTATATCTAAGCAAGATGAAGCTTAAGAAAATTTTGATAAAGATCCCAAAATTAAATCAATTCTATCTTTGGTATAGGAGTAAAGAACTAATCGAACTATCTAGTAGATGGATTCATTCAAAAGTTTCTCTCAGGATAACTAGAGTAACGCTATGAGATCAACATCAATGGTACATTTGGTGAATTATTGATTTAGTCTGGAACTATTACTTTTAATACAATTAATTCGTTAATCATATTTAGAGCAATAAATGAATTCATCTAAAAATCTTTTGCTGATATGATTTCAATGATAAATCACTTATCACAACTATTTGCATAGCTTTACAATCATTTTAATATTATTCAAATTTTTAAACAAATTTCATCTTGAAATATTATTAATAATAGAATTGTTTTTTTTAAAAAAAAAAGTTTAAACATTAAAATTTCAAAATTACAATATTTCATATGAGAGATTTTGCGTGATGGAAAGGTCAAATTTTAACAGTTATAAGTTTAAAATTAATTTTTGAAAAAGATTAATGAAAAATTGATAAAGAAAAGGGTAAAAGGAAAAATTAGCATCTGTTGTTTCCTAAAACATTTTTGTTAAATAAAATGATTGCTTACTGCTTTTTTTTTTCAGCTCTCCCTCTCTCTCTTTCTCTCTCCCTCTCCCTCTCTCTCCTCATTCAACAATTATGTTTTATCACCAATATTCATTGGAAAATGTTTAGGGTGGAAAAAAAAAGTGGCGCTTTTTGATTGGAATAAACTAAATGCGCTTACCATTTACTTTCGTGAAGAGAAACTAATTTATATTTGTAAATGGTAACTGACTATAAGACTGTACGAGAATGCATCATTTGATAAGTAATATATCTAAATTGAAATTGAACATGAAATTTAACTATTATCATAAAATTTTATAAAAATTAAAAATTTGCATACAAATTTTAAGCATTTATATGAAATCGGAAAAAAGAAAAACAATTTACATGTATTATAAAAATAAAAATAACAGAAAAAAACAAGGAAAAAAATGAAGGAAAGGTCAAAAGTTTTAATGAAAATTAAAAGCTATCATACATAATTAAAATGATATTGAAAATTTACATATAATTTACATTGAATTTATATTGCCATATTTGAAGAAAAAAGAAAATTCAAAAACTTATGTGAGGAATTTGAAAAACTTGCATTCAAATTAAATTTTAGGCAAAAATGAAAACTCTGATAAAATTTTTAAAAATTCCAAAAATTTACGAAATATTAGAAATCTTAGAAATTAACACAAGATTTTAACATCATGTAAAAAATAATGTAATAAAAATGGGGGAAAAAAAACGGCGAAAGAAATTAGGCAATAAATTTAAAATGTAAAAAACTAGGAAAAGGGAATATACACATTTAAAAGAATAAATCATATATAAATTATTTGATAATTACAAATTACTCATTTATTTATTAGTTTTTTTATACTTAAGAATTTTGAGAGTAGCAGCACTAGAAAGTAATAATTTATGAATAATTAAAATTTATCAAATAGCAATAACTACCTTATTTCTATTTATCCAACTCTTTTAGCAGAAATTTCAATAGCTCAAAAAATAAAAAGAGAAAATTTTATATTCCTATGATATGCTAGCATTGTCAATATTAACCTATTTTTTATATGCACTGTCAAATTTAAATAAATATGTAAAAGAAAAAAAATGAAAAAATGATATGGTAACAATAATAAGCATTAAACCTAAAAATTCTTCTAGCAATAAAAAAAAAGAAAAGAAAACAAACATTAAAAAACTGCCAATATTTAGGGGAAAAAAATACAAATATCCTGGAATGATTTTGAATGAAATTAAAAATTTTAATCAATATTTTGTCAAAAAACATAATATTTTAGTGATTGAAACTTAAATTAACTCTGCATACAAGGATATTTTAAGGTGCAAAAAATTACAACAAATATTTTAAAAAAACAACCAAATACTTAAATATATAAAACTAAGTATACAAAATAATTTGAAAAAAAAATTTTTTTTCTTTTTAGAAGAAATTGATGATAACTTTTAAAGCATTCATTTGAAC
>NW_018108376.1:89490-93178 GCF_000183805.2 Loa loa | reverse complement strand
TGGAAATTAGAAAAATACAAATACTTTTTCGCTTACTATTATGTTTAATAAATCCATCACAACTCATTCAAATAGTAATACAAAAAAGAAAAAAATTGAAATCGAAACATAAAAATATAAAAAAGAAAAGAAAAATGTCAAGCTATTTCAACAAAAAAAACTCACGAAGCCTTTCATTTTTTTTTAGTGGAGAAGAAAAATTACAATTTATACTTTTGAAAATTAAATTAATTCTAATCATTCATAACTAATTATTTAGCTTAAAACATTTCATACTTAAATGAATAAGCTTAAAGCACTTTATACTTAAATGAATAAGCTTAAAACATTTGATACTTAAATGAATAAGCTTAAAACACTTTATACCTAAATGAATAAGCTTAAAACATTTTATACTTAAATGAATAAGCTTAAAGCATTTTATATTTAAATGAATAAGCTTAAAACATTTTATACTTAAATGAATAAGCTTGAAACATTTTATACTTAAATGAATATAAATAAGCAAATGAATAAACTTTAAGCAAAAATATAAACGAATCTGTGACAATAATTATATCCAAAATAAATGAATAGGACAATATAAATTATCAAAATTAATTTAATGAAAATTTCAAAGTTAGTTAAATTAAAAACTTATACTTCCATAGCATGCTAATGAATTCATTTAATTTAATTCAAATCATAAAATAAACGAGTAAAATCACGAAACTAACGAAATAAAGTAATCAAAACACTTTTTCATCAATGTAAAACTAATGGTATTCTTAAATTTTCACATCTTTTGACTAATTTAATAACATTTAGCATTGATTTGATTTGCAAGATAATTGCGAAATTTCATAAAATACAATAATACTTTCAAAGATTGACATTTAAATTACTGAAAGAGAAAAGAGAAAATAGAAGTAAAAGTAGTAGAAGCAATCATATGATAGAATCATTCAATTATCATTAAAACATTGGTGATATTATTTCATTGATTGTTTCATTTTCATAATCAATTTTTAAGAAAAAAAAAGTTTAGGATGATTTAAAATAAAATTAAGAATCAAACGAAAAAAGAAAAAAAAAGATTTGCTCATTTAACAATTTCTGAAATTCTACAAATGATAATTTAAAATAAATTATTTAAGATAAATGATAAATTTCGTCAACTTGTATGGGAATATAAATAAAAATAAAAAAGTAAGAAAACCTTAAAAGAAAAAAAAAACCCAATTAAAAATGAATGAAATATAAATTGATACCTTGGAGAATACAATTTTATCACTATAATAATAAAAGATAAAAACAATTATTAATGCTATATTTCATTTTATCCTTCACTTTATTTTGCTTTTATTTATGCAATTCAAATTCTATTTTACATTCATAGCAGCAAATAAACAATAAATAGAATTTTGAATAAGAATATTTTTGAAATAGGAACTTAAAATGGGAATATATTACAATAACTATGTCATACATTCCCTTTTTTTATTTCATCTTCTATTTAACATATTATCACTCTATCTTATCAATTTCCTTAAATCAATGTATTAATGGTATAAACAAGTGTTTAGAAATTATTAACAAACACACATTCACAAACACACACACACACACACATACACACATACACACACACACACACACATACACACATACACACACACACACACACACACACACACATGCATACATACATAGTGTACAGGTTTGATAGGAAATGTAACTAAAATGAAATTTCAGAGAAATCATAATCGCAAATAACTGTAAATAAGGAAATGGAATTTTTCATTTTTTTTTTACTTTTCGTTATCAAATAAACATTTTCTATGATGAATGGAAGAAAAAGAAAAAAGTATCAAAAGCAATCAATAATCTAAAGAAAAATTAAAAGTTTACAAAAATGAAATGATATGAGAAAAAAAAAAACAAATAGGGAGAATAAAAAGAATGAGAAAGATAACAGTTGTTAAAAACTGAGAAAATTAAAATATAGTAATTAGATTATCAAAATTTTATATTTGTAAATGAAATTAAATATAATAATAATTAATAGAATGAAACAATAAATAATTTCAAATGACATGCGATGATATGTGGATGACAATTCTATCATAAACATTGCAGTCAAAAATTTGATAACTGATTAATCTATTATTAAATTTTAAACATTTAAGGAAATACTAATATATATATCTACCATAAATATATGCAAATTTTAAATCTAAATAACTCAAATACATAACTTTTGTTTCATTTCCTTCATCCCTTTCCTATTTTATTTCATTCTATCTTCTACAAAAGGTGTAAAATCATCAAGTCAACATTACCTAACCATTTTTCATTCCTCAATATCATAACGACAGATATAAATTTCAGGTTTAACTGTCTTTTTGACTAATTAATAAATTGTTCAAATTAAAATTCACGAAAAAACATCAAAACATTTCTTGAATATAAAAAAGACTGCAGGTAGACAGGTATTAGAGTGGATTAAAAATGAAATAAAACAAAATTAAGTTGTAATTTTCCTCACATACAATGGTTTTCCATCGTTTTGCAGCCAATTCCCAATGATAATTCATATTTCAAGATAAATAATACCATAAAGTAAGTAACAAAACATTTTGTAAAACTAGATTAATTACTCAGAAAAATAGTTTCGGAAAGATGAAAACATAGCAACTTTATTGATTAAAAAAAAAATGAACTAAGTAAAAAGAACATGTTATATGGAAATTAAGAAAAAAAACGAAATAGAGGAAAAACAAATTCAAGCATAATCTATCGTAATTACAACAAGTTTTCCATGAATTTGGATAAGTTGAATTTTTTACCAAGCTGAAATTTGGCTTGTCTTATTTTTTTTTTTCTGACTTCATTTCTATGAGCTTTAAAATGAAAAACCATTAAAAAGTAAACAAACACTAGTAAGTTAAACTTATTTTAAAAATAATAACAGAAAATCAAGAAAAGTCTACTCGTCTTAAGTTCATAAACAATAAAATCAACAGATTTCGAACCTTTAAATTAATTTAAAAAACGGAAAGGACCATGATAATATTTTGAAACCTCTGTAATTAGTTAATTGTAGCATTTGCATATTAAATAATTCAAATATATTGCTTCTTTCTTACTTAATCACAAGTTATTTCATAATTTCCAACTAAAGTAAACCAAATAAAATCCTAATTAAAAGAAAAAAAGAAAAAAAAACTCCGCATTAACAATTCATTTCTTTCAAAGATGAAAATTTAAACACTGAAAATGGTGATTAAATTTTCTAGCATGGAAAAAAAAACTAAGCAATTGAAGCAGCATGATTTAAAAAAGAACAAAACCTTATCAGACATTCGTCAATACTGAAATACATCATTATATTTGCACAATAAAAACTTATTCATCTTATTAAATAGATAAGCAAAGTGATAAGTAAGTATAGATAATTTTGCAACTAATATAAATGAAATATTATTAATAAGACAAAAAAAAAGTTATTTTTTGGATATGTCCAAAAAAAAGGAAAAAATCCAAATAGATTCCAGAAAGTCAAAATTTCCATTTCATTAAGCAAGCATTCACATAAATCATTTAGATTAAAAAGCATTCATCTACAACCATTTCATATAATTATATCAACAAAAAAACGCATATGTATCATCCATTAATCTTCATAAAATGGTAAAAAAAAAAAAAA
>NW_018108376.1:58682-89241 GCF_000183805.2 Loa loa | reverse complement strand
GGTCTTTTCTAATTTTTCCCATCTCTTTTTTTTTGTCATTTTCACCTTTATAATTAACTTTTTGAAATTCAATAACAACAAGAATTAATCCCGATCATTTCTAGTACAAAAAAAAAAAGAAAAAATCGAATGAATTTTTGAAGGAGAAAACGCAAATATTTTCATTAAGAAAATTAGATTTAAAAAAATACAATTTGTTGTCTTGAAATAAGTTAAAAATAAAATATTCCATGCTTACTTCCGCCATTATTCCTATTTTTTTCACATCATTTTCTCTGTCTTAATTTTTAATGCTTCTTAAAATTAGTTTCTCGTTCTATCATTTCATCATCATTTTCATCGTAAAAAACTACATATTTAGAAATTAAAAAACAAGAGTGAAATAATCTCATTAACATTTCCTGCCGTATATTTATTGTAATTTCATCTATGAAATTAACGAGTGGATTAGAAATTCTTCAAAAACTGAAAAAAAAGAATCAAAGATAGAGATTTAAAAAATATACAGGTAAAGGTTTTACATATCTTTACATTCGCTCTATTATGTCATTGATAATCATTTGATTTGTCTTCTAATCAGGATGAATCTTCTAATCACAACGAAATTTAAAATATCATTCCTTCTTGTTTTTTTTTTTTAAAAAAAAAAATCACTCTGTTCCAGAGTGAAGAAGGCCAATTATTAATTAATGAGATTATACATTCGTGATATGTTAAATATGAAACAATTCAAGGATAGCATGTGAGGAATAATTTTTGTATTTTCTCCCCTAACCTTCTTCTCTTTATCTTTAGTCTAAGATGCAAATATTTAAGCCTAAACTAATATGACTCGCATTATTGAAAATAAACTTTTTTTGCTTTCCAAAAAAAATCGCTTAAATTTAAAAAAAAGCTAGTATGATAATTTAGAACATTTATTTCAGTAAGATTCCAAAATTTGTCATCTTTACAATTTCATATAATGTAACATCAAATGAGAAATATTGCGCTATACATCAAAAAATAATTCAAGAAAAAATAAATCACCATATAAACATACCTGATTTCTTTTATAGAATGTAAAAAGTTGTGCCACGTTTTCTATGAATATATATTTTCTCGTATTCCACAACGTTTTCACAAGATCGTTTTTCTGATTGTACTCACAGATGAAATTATTTATAGCACGTGTGATGTAATATCATTTTTCCAAACAATTAAATATATCTGAAAATATATTACGAAATGATAATTTTAGGTATTACTTCAACATTACACTTCGACGATTTCAATGTTAAACAGATATAACGATAAGTTTATCAATTTTCGATTTATTTCGCCGAATAAATCATTTTCAAATTACCAAATAATATTCAAATTAGAAATAGGTTAAAATTGAACGCAATCAATTAATATATAACAAATTGTAATCATTGGTGGTTAAAACTGATATAGAATTGAGAATCAATTTCCAAAATAACATTTCGAAAGTGCTCATATATTCCGGATTGGATAATTAATGGGATATTTATTCGTGCTGAAAAAGCTGATTCATATTTTTCCCAACATTCTGATATTCAGCGTGAATATTATTGGGGAAATTTCCTCTACTATGCAAGTAAGATAGGCAAAGAAGTAATGTCAAAGATAACAGTATAGCAAAGAAGATAGTGATGATAATAGTAAGGTAAAAACAGTAATAGTAAAAGTAGTATAAGTAAAAATAGTAAAAGTAGCACAAATCAAATATAACGAAACAATAATAATGTATAAGGTCAAAAATATAAGGTAAAATATAAGGTCAAAATATAAGATCAAAATATAGGGTCAAAGATATAAGGTCATAAGGTGAAAAATAACTCAAAAATTTCACATTTCCTTCCACAAATAAACAGTTATAATACTCGAGAAGGCAACAATACCGCCTAATTTTAAATATCGCTAATATATTATTTGCATAATTCATCAAATATATTTCATATGACAATCCTAAAATCATAGTCAATCAGAACTTTTGCTAATCTCCTTATCATTTCTTTTTATTCGATACTTCATGTTAATGGCAAAAAAAAAAATCTTATGGTTATAACCTGATTGTATCCATATTTTATAGTTTGTTCTAGTGATCTTACTGATAAGACCAGTCTGTAAATCATTATAGTCAATGATAAAATGTTGGATCTATCTTAATTGTATTAAATTCATTCATGACTAAAAATTCCCTTCCTAACAAATTACTCGATTAACCAACCTTCCTTTCCTATTTTCAATCCTTACTTCGGTTACTTTAATTCAAACTATCTAATAAAATTGGATTAACATCATATCACTTTTCTCTTACATCACTACAATGATTCATCGATCATTCCTCTTCTTTAAATTCACTTTCATTCATTGTCCACTCTTCTCTTTCACGTGCACTCTCATTCACTGTCCACTGTTTCCATGCCCACTTGCATTCATTGTCCACTACACTTCTTCAATTCCATATCACTCGTTACTTTCATCATCTTCTTTCAAGCTAAGATAACTCATCAATAGATACATAAAATATTTAATCCCTTAGTGATATCCTTCCTCGGTAAATGAACATTCAAAGAAAAACTTATCCTAAAAGTTCAATCGAGTCCTGTTTATACAAATACAAATATCTTATAATGTATGGCAATCGATCGTCCTGTTCTAATTCATCATATAATTATAATTATTCATAGAAATGAATGAAAGCAATGATTTCACCTTTTTTCTTTATTCATTACTACTTAGTAACTGAAATAAATTTCTATTTTGTTACATTTCCCAGAATAAAAACTGCAAAAAAATTCTCAAATTATCTTTATGCATCAATGAATGTAGAAATGAATCCCATATTTTCGAATCATATCATCATAATGATATGATTATATCGCTTCACATCGAATAAATGGTATATTTTTCACAAAATCTCAGCAATTTTCTCTTTTTGAAATAATTCCTTGATAATCAAATATTCCTCTCTTATATTTAAAGATCCATTATCATCATCATAGGGATAAGCACACATAATTATTGTTGTATTTCGCTTTTGTTTCCTCATTAGTAGAAAATTTCATTACTTGTACATCAAATTACCAATCGATCACAGCCAAATCCAACATTTGATCTAATATGAAGAGTTAATTAACTTTTGTTTGTTTCGTTCATCATCATAATTAATAATTAATAATTCCCATATATTTTTTATTTGCTAACTTCTCGTCGTTATTTTGATCCAAATGACAATTTTCGTAAAACCAAAAAAAAATCCATCCTATGTTTTCTCTAACTTCAAAATATGTTCCATTCAACTTTTACATTTTGAAATTTAAACTTTCCCCAAAAATCGTTTGACTTTGATAACAAATGAAAATACATTTTGCTTACAAAATTACTGGATCAAAATGTGCCAAATATCATTTCATTTCTCTTGAAAACGCATTCGTTATGTTTTATTTCATTGTTTCCATAACCATAGCTTCTTTTCCTTTCCTTTTTTTTTCTGTTCGTTATTTCCATTTGATATTTCAGTATAGCTTCTCTCGAATTTTCCGTATTTCAAGTATTTCTAAATGAGTCATATTTTAATTAGAACATAGAAATTTCCTTTTTACTTCGTAGGTGTATAAAATATTTTCGTTTATTTGATAGAATAATTTTCCCTGAGCAATCTTTTTCCGTTCCGCCTTCGATCATAACTATTGTTTATCGATTCCTTTCTTTTTTATCTTTTGTCGCCAGCAATTCGTTTCATTCGTAATCTTTTGGTATATTCCAAAATCCCATCCACAAAATATCATCAAATCGGATCAGTTTATTGAATTCCTTGCATACTTCATAGCTTCCATCATCACTTTTTCTTTTTTTTTTAAAAATATTTTTATTATCAATTTCAGCTTTAATATACTCCTTTCCACAGAATCTTCCAACGTTTCCAGATCATCTATTTCCATTATTTGCATGCAATATTTAATGAATTTTTGTATATCCGTTATCTCTTTCGTTTCATTTTGTTCTATCGTGATCGATTTATCGCTCATCAATGATTGATTCCTGATCAAAAAATACATCCTTAGATCTTGATTTATTAATCTTCATACCATTTTTCATTCCATTTTGCTCCCTTTATCGTCTTCCTTTAGCGTAAACTTCACCCATTCTATTTCTTCATATCTTCAATCACAAGTGTATATTTTCCAACAAAGTGAAACTTATTCGTTAAGTTATATCTAATTGATGATATTTTTCTTACCACTTTTTGAAGTCCTCTAATTGATGAATTCATCTTATCCTGTTCTTATCAATATTTAACATCGTTGTTGTTGTTGTTGTTGTTATTGTTGTTGTTATTGCACTGCTGTCCCAAAACCTTCAAATTATTTCGTTAAGTTAAAATTAATATAAACTATTTTTCAGATGCAAAACTTCACAGAAATAATAGAGAAATACTGCCGAGGGATAGCATACAGCAATACATTAGCAACAAACATCAATACCATCCAAGCAGTTAGTATCAAAACGATCCAATACGAACAGGTGACCAGGATAGTTTTAGTTTAACAGGTACTATTTTGAAAACCAATGAGGAAAAAGACAAGTAGCAAGTCGAAATGATTACTTAAATATATATAAAGCCAATTTGCTTAGTAAAATCCTTGATGATCTCTTCTACCATAGAAAAGTTATTAATATTCGGTGAGTTAATGGGTAGGGATTTTCTGCCATGGAACAATTCCTTCATACCCAATCTGAAAATCTTCCATTATACAACTCTCACTTGGCTTTGGTTTAATTCAGCTATTAATCAGGTAAAGCTATGTCACAAAATCATCTTAGATTGTTTTGAAGCTCAAGAGAATGCATTCCACTATATTTATATCATATATCATTTGGTTAACAAAAAACAAAAACAGTTAACTTCCTTATCATCATTCCTTATCAGCATTTACTGGTAATGCTAGTTACTCATAAACGATGATAATAATGATAAGAAAAAAGTTAATAACAGTATATGAGAATAATGAAAATTACATTTACAACAATACAATTTCGATATCTGTCCTGTTTAACATATTCTATTCCTTCCTGTCTTTACAACAAATCCACTATATTACATTAAAGCAAATCTTACGGAACAATTACATCCATTAGCTCAATAATCTTTCATAAATTTGCAATTTCCTTCATCTTTCTTTACCTTTCTTTCTTATCCATCATAAATATAAAAAAAATATGAATAAAGCGGTTAAACCACACACAAAAAAAAAAAAAAAACAATGAAAAATTAATAAACAAAAAGTCGGCAAATGTTTGCAATTATCGGTTGAAACATTTATTGAGTTTCCATTTGGTCGGATCATTTTGGACATCTATTTATCAATTCTCATTGTATATGTATGCTGGATAAACCGACTAAATTTTAACAAAAAAAAAAAAAGAAAAAAAGTGCAATGAATAAGCTTTTATTTCAATATACTATAGTGAATGAATGGAAATATTTCCCAACGAACAAAAAGGAATAAAACATAGGGGAGGAAGATAATCTTTGGGAGAAAAAACAGAAAAATTGGTTGTGATAGTTATATACAAATGAATAACAATTAACCATCAAATTAAATGTAAAATTGTTAAATGAAGATGAATAATTGATAATTTCAAACCCTAAAAGATAAAAATTATTTAATAGTAAAAACGATGAATGTGTTATCGCTGAAAAAGAAATGGTCAAAATGAAATTAGTTAAGTTATATGTTTAAACTTAACAACAAAGATATTGGAAGAAATGAATTAAAAATAAGTGAAAAATATCCATTTTTTTCCCTTATCACTGCGTTATATTGAAACGAAACAAACGATCTCATCATCAACTTTTTTTGCAAGAATTGTGTCATCAATAACAGGAGACAGCTGTGCAAATAAAAAACATAAAGTTGAAAATAAAACGAAGTCTATTTTAGCTTCACAGAAAGTAAAACCATTAAAGAATAAAATTTTTCAACTACCCATAAAGTAATCCAATCAATGGCCAGTTTTTAGAAATTTGAAATTTGAAATAATCAAAAGCTATAAAAAAAAGCATATGCTAATTTCAAACAATTCCTTTATACATTATGACAAACCTTACGAAGGAATAGTGTACGACGAACCATTTGTTGAGTGTTTAACATACCAAAAAATAGACATCGAAACTACTTTTACCATTTTTCTGAAAATCAAATCATTTATATCATTTAGGTAGTACTATGATGAGCGGCAATACAGACTATCCAAATATCGGAAAAATAATCATCTGATTATCGAAACTACCCAGAATAAATAAATGACGCAATGATATACGATGAACCATTTATTCAGTGTCCAACATATCGAAAAATAAACACCAAAAATACTTCGACCATTTTTCGTTATATCTGAAGAACAAACATCTGCATCATCTATGTGATATCATCATGAATGGCAATAGAGGCTACCGAATATCGGAAAGATAATCACCTAATCATCGAAACTATCCGGAATCTGAAAGACTATACCGGACCATCAAAACAATCCGAAATATTTATTGCAACTTGCTGCAATCGCAATCTTCACATGCATCAAGCACAAAACTTTCTCTCATCGCTCAAAAAAAAGAAAAAAGAAACTCCTTACTTCACAAACTACTCAACACTTTATTTCAGTCTATTTATAGTTCGGTTGTCGGTAGAATGTAAATCCAAATTCGAGAAAAAATTACAAAGGAGACAGCAGGAAAAATAAAATGTTTGATATTTTACATTTTCTATTGCCTGGAAAAAATATAAAATGTCAAACATAGCCTCCCAATTATGTTACATACGGAAGCAATTTTATCTGCTATTCAATGTTTTACTGCTCCCAAATGCTAAGGTAATCCAATCATTTGTCACATTTGTGAATTCAAGCCAAATTTTACGTTTCACATCAAAATCTTAAAATATTCATATCAATTGAAGCAATTTGTTTCCTCGGTTGATGTTACATCATCATTATTACCTGTAGTTTATTTCGTTTTCTTGATGCTGCTCAGATAGTAATTTTACCAATTTATCATTTTCTATCCTATACAATAATCTTGATGAAAAACGATGCATAGTGAAATAACGAAATAAACCCTCTTTTTTTCTTTTGACACATCGATTCTTTCATCTTTTATAAAATAAAAAGAGAAATTTCACAAAACATTTAACTTGTAACCGAAAATCAAATCGGTAAAGCGGAAAAAGAAACACTCAAAAAGATAAATACAAATATTTTTTATCGCGAAATACAATGAATGAAAGAGATGAAAAACAGGAATCGATATACACTGCGTTTAGGCATTTCAATAACGGACATTGGTTAACTATTAAGCGTACAGTTTTAAATGAAATGTTTAACGGACATTAGTCACTACAGAATGGTTTTAAACGAAATATTCCGCAAGTACCCTGAAGATAGCATCCTACATAATTATCAGTTTCTTGTTCGATAACCCTTATTTGAAAAGGATACCTACAACTCCGTTAGAAAAAGGCTGAAAAATTTTACATTATCGAAAATCATCAACTACCACCAATTTTACATTTCGAGCCGCATTCTAATCGATCACCATATCCATAGATCAAATTAAGGGTGTGGTTGCTGTTCGTCGAAACAGCGAAATAACTCAGCATAGACCTAGAACCAAAAACATTCCATTCCATTGTAAACAAATCCCACCATGTATATTCCCTGAGATTATAAAACAATAAACCAATCACACCGATGAAATTAACCTCAGGAAAAAAAAAGTTAGAAAACAACAGACAAAAATTGCATCTGTATCAGGAATAACATTTTTTTCTTTTCTTCACAGCACATTAAAAAAAAAAGTAATATAGCTTAACGTTCATGTAAACATGAAAGTAATGCGGTGTAAAATAAACACAAGGTTGACGACGACCAATACAATACCAAAGACAACATTTCCACTAAAATCCATAAAATAAGAAAAATTTTCTCTATTAAAATTTTTAAAATTACGAATTAGAAAACGAACACAAATAACTTTCATATAGACGACTCATTGATCTGCACGAAATCAAGCAATAATCATGACATCAAGTATAAACTTTCTTGGACAGTGCAAACTGCAACACTGTTTTTGAAAAAACAAAAATAAAATTTAAATTTTAAAAATGATTAAATAAAAATTTAAGGAAAGAAAAGACAAACAATCACAACAATCATATACGCTTCGCTGAATCTTAATTTGATAAAAGTTTCTGAAACACATTAACAATAACGACAAAGAGGATAGCTAAACATTATATAAATGTGGCAATGCCACCAAGAACTGAAGCAGATCAATTTAAGACGAAATAAAAACATTTTCAAATAATTCCTTTAACAATCAAAAAGGCCTTACTTTATTAACTGTACGAAGAAGATATTGACCCTCTTATTACTGTTGGATTAATCGTTAAACATTCTTAGAAGTAATCCATAAATTCCTCTTTATCCCATTTATATTTCAGCTCTTCTAAAAACCACTTGATCTTCAAAAAATCAACATTAAATTTGAAGATCTCCACTGCGACACACAAAAAAAAAAGAAAAAAAATAAGGAAAGTAATTATAATCATCTCAAGAGCAGGCATCACTATAATCGTACTGGAAACGTTCATGTGCTTCAGGTGCTGGTAAGCTTCCGTGAATGATTGCCTGGAAAAGAAAGATGCATTACTCTAAATTTTCAATACTAAAGATGTGATGGTATTATAAATACGATTCAAAACAGAATTCTATGGATGTCGTGAGAATTTGCTAGATGTTTCATAAGGTCCAATGACAAATTTCTTAATTTACCTGGATAATCCATTCAGATGAAACGACTGTAGCTCCTTGTGATCGAGCGATGTTCAAAACTTCCTCAGTGCAACTAGCATCCGTCAACAAAATGTCCAATCCTTCTAAAAGCAGTGTCATATTTTTTTCGAAATCAAATGTAGAACATTAAATTTAAACTTGAAGAAATGGAACCTTACTTCTTCCGCTTTCTCCATTTATCAATGAAAATGTATTTTGAAATTACCTGTTGGAATTACCGGGACAACAGTACCGCCCATGTGATTGATGATAGGAGTCCAAATTTGTGAGAAGTTCGGCATATCGTAGAAAACATTATTCGACGAAATGAAAATACGCTTTCCCGATAATAAGGTACCGTTATTTGAATGCCTAAAATACACCGAAAATGGAAGTAGCACAGAGAAATTTAAATAAATTTTTAAAGAAAAGAAAAAACCTTACCACGGTTTCATATCACCAGTAAGAAGGGATACTCCTGCAGGCAACATATATTTCATGTGATCCAATAACTTATTCTGAAAAGAAAAAAATAGAGATAAAAAATAAAAATAAACGATTTCCTTAAAAATGGTGCAACATCGCAAAATCGATCATAACCACAACAAAAAATAAAGTCCATTAAGAATGGGATTTCCTTAACCTTCTTAACCAAATTCAGGTAGCGCAAAATAAGTGACATCCACAAGGAATTAATCATCTGCTAGTCGCCAAATGACAAGTAGCCGTAAAATTGATGATTTGGCGGATTGACAAAGAACTAAGCAAGAAGTGTATCTGGGGGACACAACACAGTTCACCAAATCGAATAAACTCGTAGATTTGGAATTCTTACTTCTTTAGCACAATCGCTGATCCATTGGTTACTGACACACGGGATTGAGCGTGCCAATGCTGTGAGGTATTTGTGGGTACGATAGTGGGTATCGGCGATCAGATATATCGGTTTACCCTGGGGTAATTTCTAAAATTTCTGGAACTAGCTCAAAAGATATCAAATATTATGAAATGCAGCATTAATTAAAGCGTGTCACCAATCATTTAGTTTTTCCACATAATTTTAAAAAAAGCAAATTAATAAACCATAACATCATCGATCACTTTTCCACCACCATTTTCGATCATGCACCGTATTTCTTTTTTGCTAAATCCCTGTTCTCCTTCACGGTTTTTACGCAGTGCTGATGTTACGACGAATGTTATGCCGTTGAAAATTTTACCCATTGCTTAAAAAATGAAATTCAAAAACCAAGAAATTGCAAATGAATATAAAAATCCTTATTCTTATGATCATTTAGGCATTTTCTCATCTTCTCCAATTCGCTGCTCACATCTGCATATTTAGTTACATCTGCATAGCCTTTTCCTTATTTCCTCTTTTTGTTTACAAATATTAAAAACAAAAGGCCAGCAGTACTACACAATAATTGGATTCCAACTATGATGTTACCTTTTTTAGCTGAGCCACTCGTAGCTGAAGGCTCATGCTGCCGTTCCTGCAACTCTTCCGGTTCAACAAGTGTCTCAGTGTTTCTCGATGACGATGTTTTTGATGGAGCGGTATTCAGCTTTGGAGTTTCTTTTCCAGCTGCAAAATCGTGGAACCTCTATGCGAATATTATATCAAATATACAAAATCAATCAAATTTGAAATTAAAACATTTTTATATTTTCATTTTTTCAATTGAAACCTGTTTTTCAAATTCTTCAATTAAAATCTGTATTGAAAGATACTTGTAGAAGCGTGTCGACGAGTTCTTGTTGGTGCAACGGGAGTAACATTGGTACTATAAACAGCAGTGTGTCGAGCAGCTCGGCTGCGTCGTCCTTCAGCTGATGCAATATTATCTAAATTATTTTAAATATATCCAAATCTCATTCAAAAACTCAGAAATTAACTGAAAAATTGAAAACGATGAATAGGTACTTGTTGAATGAATTGCAGAAAACTTTTTGCTTAAACAGTCAAATAGCATATTTTGAAAACGAAATATATTCTACTCAAAGAATAGGTGAAAAACTTAATACCCAATAAAAGAATCGAAATCGAAATGGAAACTTACAATTTAAGACCAATAGTATTGTTCACAATTTACAAGACCTCACTTACAATTTACAAGACCCATTCAAACAGTACCGAAACCTCTTACGAAAGGTATTAAGCGATTTTTTCAGTGACGAGCGACAATACCTTGTAAAATGGGTCATACCAAAAATGGACAAAAGTAATGACATACCGGCATTGACATCACGCACTGTGTTAACCGTTGTTACTTGTAACGCTTTCGCCTGATTGCTATCCACCACCAACTTTTGCCATGACGATCTGCAAATGAGGAATGTATTGAAATGTAAATTAGAGAGGAATTGGTTCATATGATATATAGAATGAAATCTTTTTTCTATGACTATTTCAAGATTAAGCGAATCATTCGATATCAGCTAATAACAGTAAAGTGACTATTATACAAACATATATGCATCCTTCTTTTTCGATCGAAAAGAATAATAAAACTAATTATCATGTCACACTACCTAATAAATTCGTTGTTAGTTTGTCTACGGTCCAGACAACTTAGTCTTCAATGTGCCTATCCCTTATTGACATAGTCGTAGAATACACTCGCCTTATCATAAGTACTGCCTAATTGCTATCACACCATATACTATAACAGGTTATTCTGATCCAACTTGCAAAAGAGTTGACCAGTTAAATTGATATGATCTATTGGAAAAATGACTAAAAATGCTAACCAAAGGAAAATAACAGAATCACTTATGGATCTGTTATTGCTTTGATTGAAATTAGGATGAAACCTACTTGTTTGTATTTTCATTACTGGTGTCTTTAATTATGAACATGGCTTCCATCCAATTCTCTACATTATCACTTGATGGTGCTTCAACAATTTCCACTTCTTCGAGCACCTCTTCATCATCTTTGACGTTCCTTGTCAAACACTACAAAAGCCCGCAATAATTAAATTAAGACAAGACTGAAACCCTATTCGGAACATACCACCAATATCTTTGCCCTCATAATCAGAATACTAAACGCTAATTAAGTTACTAACTCTGCATGTCCTACCTCCCGCAGGAACTTTACAGTCTTAGAAATGCAACGGGCTCTTCGCCGAACTAATCCCATTTAATTAAAACGAGGTTTACTATAATCTTATATTCCCGAATTCCATTTAATATCAAAAACATATAAAATTAAGCAGATCACCTTTCGGCTTGCAACAAGATTACACAACGGGATAATGCCCGTTGCTACCAGTCTACGTATGGCACCATCTTCAGCAAAGACTACCTCATAACGACCACTTGCATCCGGTTCACTAGAAGTGTTAAAAATTGCGAAAACTATAATTTTCGTTCAGAAAAAAATATTAATAATTATCTAGACTGCAATTTAACTCTCAGATATTTAACACATAACAATCGGAACTATTTCGTATATATACGCATGCTTAATTATTTTAAATATAATTGGTTAATGTTCAGAATAAGAACTAGATGCAAAATTTTTCATTGTTCCAAAACTGAAGCGCTAACGCGGATATTCGAGCCGGATAATACAAACGATCCCATAAAGCATATATTCGTGCACCGACATTATATGTAGCGTGTTCATTAGGACGGTGATCTGCTTCAAACTGCTCTACTGCTGACAATTCCGGTAGCACCATTTTCGGCGGTCTTTTTGGTGTTACTGCTGGTGATGAGTCAATTCTAAAAAAAAAAAAAATTAGCTTTTATTTGGAAAATGAACTTCTAGATTCCTCATGCTGAAATTAAGCAACGACCTAAGGTTTGCATCTAAAATACGACGTACACAATGCAAATAGCTCAAAACTATGAATCCAGTTGGAATCATCACAATTACTCGAATATTAACAGGTAATTTCGATGTAAAATGTCATCCTTTGTTTTTTTGCAACTAAATATTCAAAACTTCCCATTCAGTAGAATCGAAATCTTTTGATTCCCAAAACTTGCTTGACTTGCTTTTACCATTCATCATTAGTTTCACGGTTTTATTGAAGCTTTTCAACCATGAAACTACACTGTTAACTGATACTGTCTAGTCACCAAAAAGTGCCTACACCGGAAATTTTGGAAAACAGCTGAATCAATGGACAAACAATAGACTTTTTGCTGACTATATAATGCAGCTTCTAATAAATGTTCAGTAGTTTATTTATGACAGAACTGCATTAATCTACACAATTGTATAACTCAAAATTTCACATCGTTCGCACAACAACAACTTACCGCAGCACACAAAACTACTAATGCTGAATATCACTAAAGAATAGAAAATAAGTAAAAAACGAACATTTTACGTTTTCGTTGTTTCGGTGATGGTTGGAAATTATACATTGAGTTCGTCTGTGTCTCTTCCGTTCGGCTTCCGGTTTTCGGCCGCTGCTGAAATACGATAAAATCAAGCAGATCTCTAGATAATTTTAAATTCCACAGACTCTGTAGTAGTTAAGTGGTTATATATAGCATTTGCTCGTTGCCTGCGAGTTTAATATTCCATTGGCAGCACTGAACTAAAAATGTTACACCATCCTTGCTTTAGCCTCAACTTATGATCCGCATTCTTATATTTCATTGATCCTGTCTCGCAATTTTTTCAAACGAAATGAAACATAATAGCTTGGGATATTCTTTTTTTTTCTGAGAGTCGGACAATGTTCTAGATCTCTAGGATCCTTTAGCATTTTTCATACTAATTCTATACTAATTTCATACATTTTCATACTAATTTTTCTTACGGAATTCCTCGGCAATCTCATAGTAATTCAAATGTTTTACTTTGGTATCATCCTGTTGTACTGATTTCTCTAACATGTTTGAACTTCCACTCAGTTCTGAAAATTCACCACCCATAGATTTCGTCTTTCTGCAAATACAAGTCATTAGAGGCTATTACATAGTGTAAAAAACTTTACTTAATGCAAGCAGTAGAATGAGTAACAAATAGACCTACTTTGGTAATGATAAAACAATATCACATCCAAAGAAAATATATGACAGCGGTATCAATAAGAAAGCGTAACTTTGAAGAACACTAACCTCTTCGTCGAGGACGTCATTGCGACTCGCCGACCTGCGCTTAGTGTCAATTCGGAAAGTGATTTATGAGTACTAACCTAAAATTAAAGTGTAGAGTTATCAAATGAAATGCAGAAATCCACAAATAAGAACATTGACATTTCATGCCTCATAGTGATGGAAAACTGCAGTAATCATTGAGATTGAAAGTCGAGAAGTAACAAAACATGATGAAGAAGGAAATGCCTACACTAAATTAGAGTATTTGCGTGACTGATGAAAGGAGGTCATAAATTAAATGCAGTGAGCAATCATGAAAAAGTATTATTTAATTTGCATTGTGAATCGATTGTGAACATATAGAACATATTTAATCGATTTTCCGAAACTGCAGAAGTCGTCAAAAATAAAGGAAATGCTACAAGAAAGAAAAAGATTAAAAAGAAGCCGGTCGCACGATTTGGTAGCAAAATATGCATTGAATTTCTCGCAATGTCGCATTAATCAATTAAAAACTAAACAAATGAATAGATTTCTACAAATACGAAGCTTTAAACAAAAAATGTTAAGTCACAATCGTGGATTTTGCATACCTCTTGCTGTGGTAAAAGACCAATAAGATTGGACCGTCGTTCATTAGCTGTTTGTTCAGTTTTCTGATAACGCCTAAAAGAATATTATAAGTGAAGGTTGATAAAGGCATGCTCAGCCCTAAGATACTGTTTGCTTACCTCCTTCTAAACGATGGAACAAATGAACTTACAATGTAGGTGCCTTTTCCGGCGATTTCGTGAATTTATATCCTCCAAACGATTGGCGTTCCATCTGAAAACTTATTAAGCGTAGACTAATTCTTTAGGGCACGAAGCACTTTGATTTGATTTCTTCAGATATCGACATGATTTTTTTTTCATTTGTTTCACAATTACATCCACAAAGATACACCGTCCTATATACTGCTTTCCGTGAATATTACCTCGAAATCTAGTCAAAAGCAGGATAATAACAAGTCGAAGTACGAAATGGACATAAACTTTAAATAAAAAGAGATGTATACCGATCTCTTAGAGCTAAGAATTGAATTACTAGCAAATTAATAATTCTTAAAACCAAACGACCAGTGATAAAGAAAGAAGACTAAATTAGTGCAATCATAACTATGACTTTGTGGATTTTTAGATATAAACAAAACGGCACACATAAAATTTTCACCTGGATATTACGTAGCGGTTCTGGATGATTGTCGAAATTGTTATCAATACTAAATGGATCTTTATCCGATTCACTTGTACGATCATGTTTCTTTTTCCCTATTTCTTTCTTTACAGATTTATGAGCAGATCTCGACCCAACTGCCGCATTTGAAGCTGGAAATTATTCAGTGAAGTGCAAACCATCTCAATTTTTTCTACAGCATTTGTTAAATCAATTTTAAAATTATAAGATTCGTCTCATACCGCTTTTCTTGCCACTTCTTCCAGACTTCATAGCTTTTTCATCAGCCGATTCCGATTCTGATATATTCTGGAAACTGATATTTAGTATTTTTATCGTTTTAATGAGATTTTACTTTAATCAATATTTCGAACTGAATAATGACAACATTAAACCTATTAACTACTCAGATATTCCTACTTCATATCTTGCTATTTAAACACTCTTCAACACTTAGTTCTTATCTGTTAAAAGAATATCTAATCGATGATCAAAATCAGTAAGTACCTTACCTTCACTATCTTCTCCTCTATTTTCTTTTCACGACGTATGACTCTGGCAACAGGAGTTGATCTACAAAAAAAATGTTATTGGAAGTTTTCTTTTTACTAATGAATAAAAAATAATGATTGTGGAGCGAAAAACAAAGAATTGTGTACCTCGGTTTCACTGAGAGGACACAAGTACAACACTGAGCATTCATTTCACCTGCCTTTCATGGATTCTTAATAAGCTTAAAATGATGTCTTGAAATGATGCACTCAATTTCCAGTTAAAATATTCAAAGAATCCGATGAACTGAATATGTCAAGGCGGTACTACATTCATTTACTCCCTGGTACTATCGTAGAATACGGAAGTGTTTCCTTTAGTGTAACAACATAGCTAAGCAACAGTTGAAGTCAGATCCTCCTAACTAGTACATTGCAAAGTAGATGGGACGCAATATTAATGGTACAGCATCTGCCACCAAACACATTTTTCAGACCACCGCATTCAATCAGTTCCACGATTTCAGGGCATCTTTTTCAGAAACTTCAGTAAAATTTACGTAGCAACTGGTTTCTTTGGTGTACGTAAACTTTTTCGCCGCTCCTCTGCCGCCGATTCACTCTTCACAGGGACAGCTTCATTAGAAACATCAGTTTTACGAGTACGCAAGCTTTTACGTCGTTCGTTGATAGAGTCATTGTTACCACCTTCTTGTGATTCTTTAGCTTCTGTATTTACTTGGTTACCAATAGCAACAGTGTGAGAATTACGTCTTTTACAGCTTCGTTCGGATTTCCTGCTTGGAATCTGAAACATTCCCAGTGACTGTTTAGTGACTGTAGATTAAAAACGACAAACAATAATTCTCTTTATTTATATCTCTCGAAGCGTGTCTTAAATAAATATCATAGGTTCTACCTCTTGAGCAGTGCCAATATCCTCTTGCTCTTCGCTTTTATTTTTTGAGAGTTCCTCGCTCGATTTCATCTTTCCAGCTTCTTCGGCTATTGCATCACTTGGCTCAGCACTTGATGCACCTTCTGGTCCATTTGAATACTGACCATCTGCCCCCGCGACCACTGCTACCAATTCCCGTGGAATTAAACTGTCATTCTTTTCTGCCTAAATTACAGCTTTTGGTGAGTAAAGTGAGTATATAACTCATGGATGCGCTAACATTTCGAAGGACATTCCAATTAATTTCATAATATGCTTGTTGCTTTTACATACAGGTCAAGAACAAGCTGAGAATCCCATAAACAACAACCAATTCAAAAATACAACAACTTCACATACATTATGTTCTGCATCAATATTACTTCCAGTTGCAAGAGAAGCACTGCTTTTTTCTTTACGGATGATTTCAATATGATTTTTTCCAGTGGATCCTTCTCTCGATTCACGAACGTACTAAAATGATAGAATATATTACTTACTAGATAAATGTCATGCAGTGCATTTAGCCAAGAGATAAAGAATAAGCAAAATGAATTTGATCGAGTTTTTAAAACTATAAAGCGGAAAAATGTAAAAACCGAAATGAAAAAAATAATGAGATGGATTAAGATAGGGTATGTTAAAGCTAGGAGTCAAAGATAATAAACCTACAGAATAACACTTCCGTCATTATCGAAAGAACAGTTGAAAAAGTTCATTTACCTCTGTATTTGTTGTGACAGTTGTTACTGTGCTCGCTTTTTTTTTTTGGGTTTGCTCTGTGTCACTTCGCCTAAATTCGTCAATATAAAAGATTGGCGACAAAAATAATAAAATAAAAACAAAGTATATAAATGTGTGCGGAGAGAAAGGACCAGTACTTTTGTTTTTCGAATTCAGCGTTCTTTTCGCGATTCAGTTCTGTAATGTCTGCGAGATCCTTCTGATCTCCAGCGATGTCCGCATCAACTGCTTTCAGTTCATTGGCTAGTGAACTACCCGGTTCAGCCTTAATGAAAAACTGTTTAAATTGCTAAATTGGTTCCATGACAAAAGATTTTTTTATATGATCGCAATCAGTAAACCAGATTATATTTCTTAGATTCCTAAAGCAATAGCACCTTTTCTTGTATCTCAGATCTGCTGATGCCAAACAAAATCCGATAACATAGATTTATGGTAATCAAAGGCGACGCTAGAAATTGAACTCCAAGGCAGAAAAATACTGCATCTTCCATTAAATAAAAAACAACTACTTATTGATAAACTAAAATAAATGCATACAACATTCTCGCTTGTGGTGATTGTTGCGTCAGCCTCTACGGTATCCACTTCCATTGGTTCATCATGCAAATTGTTGCTGTCTGATTCGTCTACTTTATTCTTATTTCCTACAATAAAATTAAATTATTAAGATATTATTTATGTTATAACAATTAAAACGAAAATGACCTCGATAAGCTAGCTTTTCTTATTGAATTCCAAAAATGGTATACCTGACGATTCCTCATTTGCTCCATTTTTCTGACTGCTTTCTGACTCGCCCTAAAATATTGTACTGAAAATGTTTTTTAAACAACAAAGTTAACGCAGTCTCTGATTAAACAAATCATTTGGTGCTTGAATACTACAAATATAATACACATCGAATACACCTGCACAAGATGTATGATATCGTCCAAACATTTAACTTATTTTTTCCACTGACAGACAATCAGTGGTTTGTACAGCAAAAAACGACAATATCTTATCAACATATATTTGACAAGCCAAAAAATAAATATTTTCGACAACCACCCAGCTGTTGTCGGCCTTATATGATAAGTAAGGTGGTTTATGAAAGAACAATTAACGGTGATTTATGAAAAAACAATTAACGGGATGAACTAACACTCA
Organism: Loa loa; assembly: GCF_000183805.2. Taxonomy (NCBI): domain Eukaryota; kingdom Metazoa; phylum Nematoda; class Chromadorea; order Rhabditida; family Onchocercidae; genus Loa; species Loa loa. The sequence continues at coordinate 70,794 of NW_018108376.1, read as the reverse complement.
AACTTTTACAGGATCAATTACTTACAATTAGTATAACTTGCTTACCTGTAAGTACGAAGCACTTCGTCCAAAAAGTCCTCCCCTCATTTTGTACAATGGATCCTCTTGCGATTCATCATGTAAATCTCTGAAATTTTGAATTCAAATCTATGGTATTTAAATACAACTTTTAAAATCTCCCCGAAATAAGAGTAGGAGGACTTTTTTCTCCAAGTCTTTTTTTTCTGAAAAATTCTTAAATGCATTAGCAAAAATTCCGCAGTGGATACTGCTTAATTTTTTAAGACATGAACCAATGGCTACAGAGAGAAGAATTACTGTGATATTTCAAAATAATTAAACCTATCATAATGGAAAAATGGAACTCTGATTCTGTTAAAGACTTCACATACTTGCCTTTTAAATTCACTTATTAGCCTTTTAGTTCCACTTACTGAATGACTAAGACCCAATTAACGACAATTCCTTCGTCCATATTGTGTATACGATAGTAGTTATAAAACTTTAATTTTGAATATTTACGGTCTGGCAAATGTAAAAAATAAAGAGCGTTTTAATTCCAATGTAAAATTAGGTCCTAATATTAAATTAAGGCAGCTTACTGATGCGCAGTAACTGACTGTTTGCACGATCCATTTTCATCTTCCGCATCTGTAAAAAAGTCATTGATGTATTGAAACATGAAAAAAAAAATCCCTACGTTAGCAAAGAAGAAAAGCATTTGGTGGAGCTTTTATCACCATTATATGGCATATTTCAGGAGTAATGATAGCTTAATATGCAAAGCAAAATGAAGGCATAATTTCAGCTATAATAAAGATTACAAAAATAACACATATTACTGCTGTAAAAATAACATACCGTTTTCATGAGAAAAACAATCTGCAGTTGACATTTTCAAAATTATGATGCAATGCAATACACCTCAATAATTCAATGAAAATAAACTATTTGTAAGTGCTGAAAAGAAATAAAAACAAAAGAAACAAAACATATTAACTGCAACTGTTCAATAATTTCACGTATTTCGTACGCTCCATAGAAATAAAATACACATTACTGTTGCATTAACCATCAATTAATATAGCCATCACGTTACTTTTCACCTGTTACAAAGGAATATTTCAATGGATGGATGGATGGAAGGATCGAAATAACATGTCACGTGCAAACATGTAAGAAACATGCATTGAAAATAACCAAAAATATACGTAATATAACATTAGACAGATTAGAGCTAACACTTAAAAAGCAAGTGTAATTCCGTGAAAGCGAGTGCAGACATTTACGGAAAAAGAAACCGGACCATTACAAGAACAGAAACCGACCGTTACGGAAAATGTAACAACCAAGTATGAATGAAGTAAACCGTATAAAACTGGAAATGAGTTGCAGTAGACATTCCTTTACACAGATTGCAGCCTTATTTCGCAGTATACGAAATATATCATTTGGCTACTGGATTGTGTGACATGCTGGATTCGGATGTTTTTGTTAGATCAATTTGTACAATAAAAAAAGCACTGGGAAGTATATTTGCCACGAAAGGAAAGTCGGAAATGCAGCTTACACAACATTATCCGTTTACCGGATGACAGATTATACGAATTTTAGGTGTCCTGGTTTGTCATTACTTTGAATGAAACGAAATACCATAATGAATGAAAAAAATTAAAATTAAATTTTTAAATTACTTCAAGGTTGAAATTTCACAGATGGTTATTACATGAAAGTAAATAGCTTAAGTTTAATTTTCATGCATGAATATGTCAATCTGTCAAAGATTGGTAATTTTTTGTTCGTATTGTTACATATCATTTCTTTAGCTTACCTGAAAAAATCTTATCCAATGGAAGAGAATAGGTATATATGTGTATTTCTACTTCTAAGCAAATAATCTGTAATTGTGTTGAACCTTGATCTCTTCTACTACAATGTATGTTATTACAGTTAAGGTGAAACTTCATCCCTCTGTTTTCTTTCATTGCATTTTCGTTGATGTTATTTGAAACAGCCTTTTCCTACCAATCATTTCACCCCTCTATGGTTAATATATTTCAGATCAATTGAATAGTACCACTTCACATAAACTGTTAAATAAATCTGCTTGGTAAAAATTCGACATGATATCCATTTCATCTTTAAGTTTACATATGATTGGAATTCGGGAAAGACGTCAGTTAAATTTTAACATTTAAAAAGATTAGATAAAAAAAGATTAGATAAGGGAAAAAAAAGAACTGGAAATAATATAATTTGTCATTTGCCTACGTCACTCTATCCTAATATCGCACTACCAAAGCTTTCCATATGAAATAAAAGTGTCCTCATTCCACATGAAACATTAGTTTCAGTTCTAGCTCTTTAGTAGACATATTACTGCAACATAAGAATCAGCTACTCTTTTTCTTAAGATTTATCAACTATAATCATTGAAACTGCGAAATTTGTCAAACATCATCTAAATCTACAGTATACTAAATTTAACTTCTATTGTTTATATGATGCGATGCAAAAACTGCAATCTACGTCTAGTTACACTAGTTGTTAGGACAAACAAGATTAATGCTTTGATTTTTATTTTAAAGTTCAGTTGCATCAAGGAACTGCATGTTATAGAAAATGAACAAGTCAGAACCTAATGAAAGTAAGAGCTTACCTTCAGAAATTACAAGCAAGAAATATTGCGAAACCAACGATTTACAGTGGTAAATAACGAATAAGTTACACAGATTATTTTCACATCTAGAATACTGGACTTCATTGATGAGACAAAGGTTTATCTTGTGTTCAATATAAGTTTACATTATTCGAGTAATGTGTTGTTTAAGAATAATCAATACGGAGAGATATAGCCGAAGATTAGTAAAGACGGACAAAGATAAATAATTGTCTTTTTAAAGATTGTTCGGATATATGCAATCAGTGATTGTAACAATAACAAAAGTGGATTAAAAGTTCTTAATTCATTTAAAGAGTATTTTGATAATGAAAGCAAAAACAAAAATATCACAGATGGATAAAAAATATCAAAAATATGTTTTTTGATAGTAATAGTTACATTCTTTCTCATCTTCCCATTTTCCTCTTTCGTTAAATATTTTCAATATTGTTAAATACTGCTTTCTTTTCTGTTTGATTTAAAAATAACTCATCGACTTTTAAATTAAGTGTTCTATCAGTAACTATCACGGAGAAAAACTTTTTCTGCGTCGTGGAGCTTGCCTCGCGGGATTTCAGATTTTGAAGTGAAGGTAACCCCAAATTACTAAGGGACAGATTATCGTTGTGCATCGGTGAAAAAAATGATTGACAAAAATAGTTGGAACAACTACAGAGAACAAAATACCACCAACCAATTTCTCAATGTTACTGAAAAAGATCCCACAACTGAAATTATTTCGATAAATTAATTTATTTAAGCAACGAATGAACAACAGTATTAATGTCCAGACTTTTCAAATCTTTATAGGTTTGTCCGGTACCAACAAATACAATCGGTTGTCCAGTAATGTATGTCATTGAAATTGCAGCGCCAACCTGAAAATTTTCATTATTTGCCATCGGTTTCTTATTTTTGAGGAAAGTGACCAAACAGATTTAGGATTCTCCTCATTTTATCCACATTTAGGAAAAGCAAATGTCCAGAACCATCGGATGACTCCGCAAGTTGTTTCGAATGATTGGTATAATCAACAAAACAGTTATCAAAAGTTCTGGACAGACAAATTCCGGAGCATAATGGTTTCCAGAAAGTAAATGAGCCTCGTATAACTGGAGCATTTGAATTAGAACTTACTTTATCATCGACAGTGTCAAATTTTGTTAATACGATACCATCGATGAGTCGGCCCTCAACACCTAATGCAGCATGGTCTGCTAATGCCTGATTGAATTTCACCAGTTGATCGACAGCTTCATTTCCAACCAATGCTTCACCCACGAACAGTACTAAATCCGGCTTGTTCAGTTGAATCAGCTATAATAAAACACAAGTTTCAGCATCGATTTTATCTTTCGGACTGCACTCAAATAATGACCAGAAGTTTTTTAAATTAACAGAATAATTCCGAGAAATCAAAAACCTTGGCCAGAGAACGCATGAGTGGCTCATTGTCCTGCATACGACCAGCTGTGTCAACCATTACTACATCAGTCCCACGCTCCATTGCTGTAAATATCTTCAAAAACTAGAACTTGAAACTTGACTGAAGTACCAACTGGATAGTATATTCGTAAAGAAATATAATAAAGCATTCAGTGAATGAGCCGTTGGTATGAAAAGAGAAACGATCAGAATAAGTCGTCGGTTTGAAAACAGAAGTGATCACTTCGGGACTTATGGAGATATTACAAATGATAACTCAGTAATCGAGATTTCACAAAATCATAATTGAAGTCAAATTTATTTCATCAATTTATCAAAAAGAAACCTATAGAAATGGCAGCAGCAGTAAGTCCCGCCGGATCCTTCCCATAACCTTGTTCGTACAGTTGAACACTATTAGGATGCAAAGCATTAAGATGCATTGTGTGAGTTCGCAGTTGTTCCACAGCTCCTGCTCGAAATGTATCAGCCGCCGCAATCAGCACTTTATGTCCTGAATGTTAAGAGAAACTTTTTTGGTTATAAGGTTTCTGAGATGCAAATTTCACAAAAAAAAAAACAGTACTCTCCCACCAATTCAACAGAACACAGATTGCCATCACATAATGTTAAAAATACCTTCCAATTAGAACCTTTGAGTAAAAGGTTGAAAGTGAACTGAAAAATTAACATACCATTTTCATTTAACCAAAAAGTAATTTTTGCAAGATTTGTTGATTTTCCCACACCATTAACACCACAAAACACAATTATGTATGGGCGTTTCTCACGTTTTGCTTCAAAAATATCACGTAGTATATCTACGCGTCGTCTGGGTGTTAGCAACTATAAATATGTAATAATGATCGGGACTTAAAGGGAGATAAATACAATAATGATTTGTGAAAAATCGGTATTAAGTTTAATGCGGCTACACTTATCGCCTCATAGTATCTTAAGACAGCGTTAGACTATAATCCCGAGCAAATCCCGGTACATTATTTTGTAATATACACAAAAAATGTGTCGATATACCTGCACCAGAGCTTCACGAACGGATTCCTTCACAATACTTGCAACACGACTGAACGTTCCCACCACTTTACCTTCCAGTTTCACTTCTACTGATTGGCAAAGTTTTTCCGCTGGTTCCGCGGCAACATTTTTTGCTTAAAGCAGAATAATTTGGTTAATGTTCATCGTTAAAAGCTATGTCAAAAATACATCATACAAAAAAAATTTCTTGTGATTTTTAAAATGCTTCTGTAATTCCGTAATTTTTATTTCTACAAAATTCAATTTTCAAACTTGAAAATTTTAATTTCATCACCAATATTAGAACTCTATTCTCAGAAATTGAGACTAGTCTTACAAACAAAGAACACCGAAAAACTCTTGCATACAGCTTTAATCCTCATTTCATGTCCCGTTCCTGGCTGCCTATACCAAATGACACTAATATTTATCGAAAGACATTTCCAGCTACAAGCACCTATTCTACTTATAGGCGTATTGGATAACTCACCAATCAGAGTTTCTCGCATCTTATCGAGCACAGGTTTGATATCTTCGACCGTCAACTTTTTATTCCCAACAAGTGAACGGAAGGCCGAAAACCACCTACCGTGACCTTTTTCTCCATTCATTTCATCATCTCTGAAAAATGCGTAATCGATTTTCGCCCAGAAATGCAAAAAATTCATTAAATCTAGGAACAAATCAAAATAAGTCCAAATCCTTCTAAAGAAATCAGCCTGATCATCTTACAGTGCAGTAGCACGGACAGTGAAACAGAAGGCTAAAATAAAGAGATACTTCGTAGAAGTATGAGCAAACTAGGTAAGCATCGTTACTAACCCATGAAAACCCAGACTGATATATTTTAACTAGCGGATGAAAATATATGTAACAACTGGAATCTTAATTATTCTAAAATAACTGGTATGTCAGCAGCTATGCAATAATCCGATAATAAACTGGATGAGTTGCAAACAGTCCTGAAGATTTTTCAATCACATCCAGCACTCTCAGATGAAATTTCAGGAAGCTTCTACCTCGAAATCCAGTTTTAACGGTTTCTAAGCTTTAAAGTTAGCTTACTCGTCTTCAACAACCTCGAGATTTTCACTCTGCTCTTCGATTAGTCCTGGCAGCTCTCCTTTGAAATGACCAACAAATTGCATCTTAAAATACAAGAATTATTAAGCCCTACATGACCGATTCCCGATCTCGAGGAAGTGCTCTGCATTTAATTTATTTATTTTTCTTGTTTCCGATGAGTTTTTATTGGTATAACACAGTTACTTGTTCTTCCACAAACTTTCTATCGTCCTGCTTTGTTATTTCCACAATGTTATTTCTTTTTTCCTTGCTGTAATCCAAAGAATCGATATCTGCCTTGCCGTTTCCGACAAGATCCCAAACACGCGCCTGTTTACCTTTTTTTGATTCAACTGAGACAACATTTTGTTTTTCCGATTCAGTCCTAAATAACCATGAAAATTAAATTGTTTGGAAGACCAGCAAAGTATTCCGCGACACGAGAGCCCAGAACGGTGGCCTGAACTAGCTAGCGAGTGTAAGTGCTAGTAATAATTTAAATTACAATAAATTAAATATGGTTAAAAAGTGAACAGACACAGCATTCGATAAGAACATTTTAACCACCGTTTAACTAAATTTCATATAGCACTCATATGTTTGAATCGTTTGTTTCTAATTGAAATAAGTTGGAAGGAAAAAGAAACCCAAATTTCTTTGTTCCCTTCTTCTTGAAAAACTCCGCTCGTCGACGCTGTATTTCCTCTTTTTCAGTATCACTTTTTGGCGAATCAGGGGCAATATCTGGCTGAGATAATTCTTTCTTCACCTTGCTGAAAAAAAATCTATCAGAAGCAAAATAGTAGGTTAAAGTCAGATTGCAACTTATGACCATCAACTATATTCTGTGATGCAATCTATAAAAAAAAAAAAATGTTACTCTAACTCTAACCAACCTAACATTATAACCGTTCGTTAACTTCGATCCATTTATTTTAGGAGATATAACTTTTCCTTGGCTTTTCTGCTTTAACCGTTTCTGCTGCTCTTCTTTCTCCTTCAAGAGCTTCGCTGACTTCTCATTGGGGCGTTCGATTATAGAAGCTATTGTTTTCTTAGATTTCTCGCTTTCCTGAACAAAATGCAACATTTTTACGAACTTCGTTATCAAGCATAAATGGTAAAGTGGGTCAGGTAATTGCATCGCGAAATCCTTGCAAATTAGTTTGAGGAAAAAAAATTAGAAACATAAAAATTTATCGGATGAAAACCATTAACGAACCTCAAATTTCCGCATTACTTTGTCGGGTTGCTTAGTTGATAAAATTTTAGCTTCATGATATAGTCTGAAAGTAAAAGTTTCGATTCTATCACTGGAGAAAATGGCTTAATCACCACTTTATAAGTCATAGATGAAAGATTTACGCTACCATATACTGCTTACTGAGACTATCGATAATTCATATTACGATCGTAGCAGTTCAATGTGCGAGTTATCACTGTAATTTGAAATTCTCCACCCCTCCCACCTCACTTCTCCCTAAAAAAAATCGTTCCAGTGTAAGTCAACGATCCCCTTTAAAAATCTGGATCCTCCTCTTGCATGTCATCAATTTCTATCATCAAATCCAGTATTACTTTTTGCTTATAACAATAACACGCGATTTTCAATTTACTTTTTCCTAATTCTTAATAAGAAATAAAGAGGGCAAAACTTACTGCTGGAAAACATCATTGAATTGCTTATACGTACGAGTAGTTGATGAGAAAAGCGACTTGTTATCAGAAAGGACATTTTTGTACATGTCCCGAAATTTTTTGTGAACATCCGATAAAAGCTGATCCGTATAAGCAAGCTGAATAGCACTCTGATAAATGACCTAAAAAAATTGATTTTTTTCTTGGAACTTTCCACTTCCCAACCTATCGCCTGTTTCAACTGTAAAAAAAATAAATGATAGACGTAAAATAAAAAACAGGATGAAAGAGGATTACATTCTTTTGGCTTACAGAAGTTGGAAATACCCAACTTCATGTTATGGCCTCAAGGGTTCAAAGGATTTCATGAAGGCTATCTTTCGCCTTTCCTGTATTCTCCAAATAGCTTAGGAAACCATTTAACTTCTTCTGTGATTCACACACTACTCGATCCATTTTCTATTTCTTAATTTTTCTAAACTATCTAAGGAATACAATTGTTTTCCCTTCTAGGTTTTCTCAAGCTGCTTAAAAGTACTTTTTATCCCTTTTAATTATTTCAAAGCTTTTTGGTTTTTCCAGACTACTCAAAAGATGCCTTCTTTTTTTCTGTTTTATATGTTAGTACAAAATTACGTTGAAAATATAAGGGATTTCAATAAAGTGGTATCATTGGGAATAAAATGAACCTACAATAAAAACAAGTTCGAATTCATTGTCTAATTTATATTTAATAGTTAAATCATCGTGCTTGAAAACTGTCGTATTTCCACGTTCCTGGAATTGTTGGAACTGAACATGTATACAAGTTCAAATACATGCTTTTAACAATTAATAAGTAACATGACATATTCCACCAATGAAAAACAAAACGAAACAATTCGTTACCTTAATGAATACTTATTTCAATGTCCAAATAATATTTCGCGTATATTTCCTGAGGAACAGTTTCCCCAAGAAGAGGATTAAAAGAAGCTTCTTTTTTGAAACAGTCAACTTATATATAACAATTGCGTGAACATAAAACCGGAATGATGTTTTTGATTTATACCAAATTTTTGGATCCGCAAGCTGCTTTAAGCAGTGTTTTTGAATCTATCAAATTTTGGGATGCATTCTTCTACGAGTCAGCTTTAAAATTCTTCCTTTAAAAAATTATTTAAAGCGCTAGTGATAAAAAATGACATCAAAACTACAAATCATTACCAATTTCAGCCATTGTTTACATAATAAGATTAAATTGGGCTCCACAATCAAACACCTCTAAACTAGTACTGACCAGTAAAATGATTTAATTTTATACGGATAAAGGATAAGTCGGCTCATTTAGCACCTACCATTTTCCTCGAATTTTTAAATGATCATCTCTAAACAGTTACATTATATGACTTACTTTTACTTCATTCATAAATTTTTCGCAAGGTATGTCCGGATAGAAATTCAAACAAATGTTAAAATCCTTTAATTTACACTACTCAGCTATAAAAAAACTCTAGCATTTATTCGTATCAATCACATTTCTCTCATAACCACTTCTATTGTCAAAATAACAAACCTCTAATCTTATCTGTTTATCTAAATTTACTTTGCTTCCGGATTATGCGCATACTTTGCTCATTTATACTAGTTGGTAATATCGAAATAGCAAAGATAAACCTGCATCAAAACTTCTCTGATCAGCTGATTAACTGAATCAGTGAACAGTTGTCCTCCTTCCTGGAAACACCATAGCACAATGCCACCTTTACCGAAAATTGTGAATAGTTCGATCATAATGATCTCACCTAAAAACATTCCTATCAAATTCCTAAAAATGTTTGTGAAATTAATTAAAGTTGCAAAAAAAAAGAAATCAAACGATTAGCTCAAGTGTTACATGAAAAATTTACGCACTACTGTAGGTGAACTTAAAAACGAGATATTTTCAGGATTACTGTAGCGGCATGAATGTCAAAATTATAAACCCATGAAATGCACTAAATGTTTAGCGACACTAACTTCACTATAATATGTGTATATGACGGGGAAATATTTAAGGATGAAATTATTTTCATGATCGAACAATTATAAACAATCAAAATTTAAAGCACAAGAAAACTGCTAGTGAAAATTGTTTTGAAGAAGCAATATATAAAGGTATATCGACAAAACAATTTTTACACGGAATACGGGTTATATACGCAAATAAGTAATATAAATCGGAGTGTAACAATTCGAGAAATGTAAAATTTGAGCAATCTCAACAATTTTTCTTTCTTTTTTAAAAAAAAAAATTTTACAGCAATTCTTTTTCAACAACAGATTATTCCATAATTCTTATCAAAAATTTTTACTAACAGTTTTCAAAAGAAGATAAGATACAATTATACAAAGCAGATAAAATACAATTTCCTTTATCACTAGCAACACACATTATTCCATAATTCTTATCATTCTTTGTCTCCTCTCTATAAATAATTAATTATATAATTCCCTATCTCCTCTCTATAAATAATTAATTATATAATTCCCTATAATTAATTAATTATTCTATTTTCTCATTTTTAATTTATTAACAAAAAGACAATCCCAAAAATATCTTCGAAATCTTCCCGCCACATAATCACCTCATCAATATCACACGACAATCTTCCTGCACTTTACATATGTAACTTCGCACCCTAAACAATCTATATCTCTTCATTGTTAATATATTTCTCTAAATCTATCAATCTTTGCAATCTCCTAAAATATTGTAATATTTCTAGAATTTGGCTCAATCCAACAATTTAACCGGAATATTAGTCAATGAGGGAATTGATAGCTAAAAATACAAACGAATGTTCGTAATGGACGCGTGGTTTGCGTGATTTGCGTGGGTTATAACGAATACCGTAGGATGACGTATTTTAATCTTTGGTCTTCTTGACATACACGTACTGTAGTTTGTAATCTTTTGATCTTTTTGACTTATAACGTATTTTAGTTTTTAATCTTTTTGATTTATGTATTTTAATTTTTGATCTTCTTGACATACGCATATTTTGGTTTTTGATTTTTTTGGCATACACGTACTTTAGTTTTCGATCTTTCTGACTTATATGTTTTGGTTTTTAACCGTTTTGATGTACACGTACTAAAGTATTTTACACGTACTTTTTATTTTACACGTAGTACACGTACTTTCTAGCTTGCGCTTATTTTTGTTTTGGACCTTTTTGACTTACGTATCTTGGTTTATGATTTTTTTAACTTATGGTAAAGGGTTTTCATTCAAAATAAATATTTGTGTTGTGATTTAAAACATTTACGTTTATGTTAACCAGCGTGTTTCATAAACAAACATTTCATATTATAGTGTATACCACAATCATTTGTTATTTATTTGTTGTTCATCATCCATATGCTTAAATTTGTATTTAAATTTATAGCAGATTAATCAGAAATAAATGGTAAACTAGAGTGAAAATGAACAATTTGAAATGCATTGCTGAAGTTAATTATTGAAAAAATTTGGACTCAGAGATTACCAATACTTTGCGAATTTCTGATGTTCAAGCAAGGATGCAGCATAATAATATTCTTCATCCGAGCACCCAGAGGGATACACATCATCATATTATCGAAATTTAAGCGATTATTTAAAAAATTTCAAGTAAATAAAGAAGATAAGAGAGATAGTAAGCGGAACATAAAGCTCATAAACGCGTGCTTTATGTGGCATGAACCAAGTGAATATTATCCTTTATATAAAACAAATCACGGGACAACTAATTTATGCTTGGAAAGCTTGACTTCCGTTCGATGATATCCATGAGAAACTCGTGTTTCATTAAATAAGCCAACTACTGACATACGTTGTATCCTTGTGAAGTAAAAAATAAATCAATTAAATGTTGATTACACAAATTATTATTTTTCAGGTATAAAATGAGTAAAGATTTAAAGGAGGCATATACATTTGGAGAAGAGCAACTTCTATTAATTCAACGTTATTTTATGTCTGACACATCTGATTATATCAATGAAAATGGTATGCAGATTGTTTTATTCTTATGCAGACATTCGTTGTCTATTCTTTTACAGATAAACGTTTAATTTATATATAGAATATTAGGTATTAGATGTATTTTTCTTCGTATTTTATTCATCACTGAAAATGTATATGTATATTCTCGCAGAAATCAAACATTTTAGCCAAATCATTCTCGCTGATTTAGAAAAAAAGTAAACAGAAAATATACATACATATATATATATATATATACATATATATATATATATATATATATGAAGAAAAGAATACTT
>NW_018108376.1:54829-58438 GCF_000183805.2 Loa loa | reverse complement strand
GTAAAAANAAAAAATAATACATACATATATATATATATATATATATATATATATATATATATATATATGAGAAAAAGGAATACTTTCAACATAATTTATTGGAAATTTATCATTTCGAATTAAAGATTCGACTCACTTTTATGTGTAAATTGACGTGTAAAATCGGATTAAAATCTGATATCACACCTAATGTACATTCGAAGAGAGTATCAAACGCTTGGTTTTCATATTTTATACTAAATTTCCTAAAATGTGCATTTGAAATAGTGCATAAATGAAAATAAACAAGGATGTTCTCGATACGGTTTTTGGCATAATTTCCAGAAAGGAAAAAAAAAGTTTGTCATGCTTTTCCAGTTACACGTTTACCTTTTAGCAAAACGTTGTGATGTTTGTAACGATAAGAAATAAACTTTGATTTTCGGAGAAATTGTATTTGAAAAAAATCTAAGATGGTAATTATTTCACAGGTAAAAATTGAATTTATAAAAATGAAAAAATGGATGGTTTTATGGTAATCAATTGCGGAAAATTTCTATTAGAATGGGAAAATGACGCTATTTCTGCTGTAATAATTGAAATTTTTCTTTGTTAGCAACCGACGAATGGACGAGTGGCGATGACAATGATTCTAGTGCTGGAATGGATACTGAGGATGAAGCCGGAGTTGCTGATTGGACCGATTTTGGTTCATTTGATGTAAATCTTCTGTTCTATTTTTTTTGTCACGGCCGTTAAGATGAACTTCGACCATTTTCGAGCGAAGTTTTTTTTCCTAAACATAGTACTTTCGGTTTTTCATTTGGTTCAAGTTTCATTATTTATGCTGAATTTAAGATTGACATTAACAGTCTTCCACTATTTATGCTGAATTTAAGGTTGACACTGACGATCAACGTCCTGCTCTCATCCGGAAAGAAAGTAAAGATTTCAAAAAAAGTGCCAAGAATTCGAAATGGTTGCAAGGATCGCTAATTTCAGCTGTAGGTAGGTGCAAAAACAATATAAGAAAATGAACAAACATATTTTTCTTTCCAATTAAATTACAAAATTTCTGTAATTTTCAAGAAATTATTGCTCACTTGTCACCACTGGGAATTGGTGTGATTTTCTGCTTTCATATTCTCTGAAGAAGTTTAATTAGAGTTCGGTTACGATGAGTATTAGATTAATTTATGCTTCTTCATTGGATCATCATACCACCATACATTCCTCAAAACCTCATTTTATCTAATAGATTAACCTTTATTTTAAATACAGTTATTTACAGGAAATATGGATTTAATAGTTTTTGCTCATGCGCAAAGGGTAGTTTCAGTTGAGAGAAATCCTTCAGATAACACTTTTCAAATTATTTCACAGTTCAACACGGCTGATTCATCTTGGTCTCCTCCGGTATACTAATTTAAATCTTATATATGAAGTTTAACATTGTACAAAATCAATTTGTTTCTCGATTTTTATCCATGAGTTCAATGTTTCCACTGAATACAACTGAAAACATTGACTTATTTTTTAAGGCCTATATTCGTTGTTTATGTGTACTGCCAATGAGTTGTACAAGGAAAACGGAAACGTCGTTATATGATTGGTCAGCGATTGTTGTTGGGATGAGCAATGGATATGTCCGATTTTTTACGGAAAAAGGCTTGCTGTTACGTTCGGATCACGTATCTGATAGGTGATTATTTAACATTTATGTCTAAAAAAAACTTGATGAACATGAAGGACATACAAGAAATGTATGGCGAATAAACAACAGCTTGTATTCCTTTAGAAGGCAAAAAATTATAAATATTCCTGAACTCGTAAATTTCCAGTAGTAAATAGTTCTGTGAATACTATGGCAAAATTCTAAGAATTTAAAGAATTCATGTGCTGATTTTTCTCCTTTCATCTTTGATAATAAGCCGTTGGTTTGCAGTCCCATCGAAGAAATTCGTCTTGGGAAATCAGTGATGGCTGGAAATCAAGAATTAGCGGTGATGTCACAAACCGATTTGACATGTATCGAAGGTCTTTCATTATACGTAGCGTTGAAGGCAGCGAAAAGTCAAGTATGATTTGAAAATTTTTCTCCACCACTTTCGTTACATTATATTTTTTTGCAGAAGGTCAAGTTCTCCATTTTATTTAACTCTCATATCATCAGTTCTATTTCGTTAGGTTCAGTTTAGCTGATAACTTTGTAATTTTCCAATTTGAATACGACAGCTCATATCATAGGTATCCCATTATCTTTTATTTCCCTAAAATTTATTTCATGTGATTTGCTGTCATTTGTCTGTCGATTGTCTTTGATTGTTCACCATTTAATTAATCATGCGAAACAAAAATAAAAGAAAAGGTAGAATTTTGAAGTGTTCATTTCCGATATTTTTGATAAAACGAATATTTTCTTTTCTCCAGCTTGCCTGTGGTGAGATGGATATTGAGAAAGTAGCAGCTAATGCGAAGTTAAATATTGAAAAGCTGAAGTTCGAATCTGGTATAAAAGTGGTTGATTTCGGTATTTCGGGTCCGTTGAAAGCAACTTGGTTCGATCTTCACAGTGCCGCAACACTTTCGCCTCAGGGTTATAAAGTAGGGACTGAAATATACTTAGTTATTTCGCCGGAAACATGGGACTTCCGATGTCATCCAGCGAGACGCATTTGTCGACACTAGAGCAATTTCTGATATTTTCTTTCGTGAGCCAGTAATTTCGTGATTTTAGAGGTAAAATTCTGCTGAATTTAGCTGCTACTATTTGTGTAGTTAGCTGGATTTTCTGAAATCACCGTTTTCGAAATTATTTCATTTAATAATTTAATGCAATCTCTTAATTGACGTCCGGTGTTCAGAATGAAGCGTTTGGTATATTTCGATAAATTTGGGACACTTTCAGGCCAAAATAGAACGATCATCACTTCCTCTTTATTCAACATATGTTTTTGTTGGACAGTCTCCCTACGTGGGCTTTGGTTGGCATACGCCAGGCGCTTCGCAGAATGTTTTAAGTGATGCTTTATTTGCTCTAGGAAATCAGGTATATAAAAGTGTGATTTTCTTCTAGAAAGAGGAAAATGGAGATAATTAAGAATTGAAGGGATTTATTATGAAACTATTTTTTTTTGCTTTCATGCAATTTTGAATTGACGATATTAAACTCTGGAAAGAGGTATATTTTAAGCTTACATCGTCTGTTGCATCAAGCATGCCATCGTTTGGTATACGTTCATTTCTGGGTATAGGCACATCCCGGAAAGATCGTCAACCGATTGTCGAAATTAAACCCAGTGCTGTGATACCAATGCGTTCGTCTATTGTTGATGGCAAGCGCGAAGGTGAACGCATATATATGGCACCAGCAAAGTATAAACTTGCTGCAGTTACAGATTCATTAGCTCGTGTGGCCTTAATTGATGTTAGTGATGTTGATTATCAGTAAACTGTTCATAAAACTTTCATATATACATATATGTATATATACATATGTATGTATACACATATGTATATGTATATACATATATACATATATATATATATATATATATATATATATATATATATATATATATATATATATATATATATATATATATATATATATATATATATATATATATA
>NW_018108376.1:44557-54564 GCF_000183805.2 Loa loa | reverse complement strand
ATTCATGCATATATTTAGAAAAATGGTTCTTAAGCATCTTGTCGAATCATTTCCATACTAACCTGTGAAATTTTTTAGAGTGAAATTTGTATGTGGAAATGCATAGAATACAGAAATGCAAGGATTAATGGAGGATTTATAGATTAGAACTCGTCATATGGTGCGGATGTGGAAGGGATACCGCGATGCACGTTGTGCCTGGTTAGAAGGTGTATCCACACTAGACCGAAAGAAAAGTCGATATGAACTTGAAGTACAACCATCGACTGCTTTATTCCTGATAATATTTGCACCCAGACGTGGTTTACTTGAAGCTTGGAGTATGCAGGTATTGTTCATTGTGCAAATTTTTTGCAGGTTTTTTTTCTCTTGATAAGAAGTGACATAACTTTTCTGATCAGGTTCATGATATTTCTGTGAGAGACCGGATTTAATTACCTTATACTCCTATTTAGCTCATTCCTTAATATTTTATGCATCTTAGTGTGTACCGATTAGTCATAATTAATGAATCTAATTCATTTCAAATCGAGATATTTTGAAATTCTTGTTAAATGAGATTCGCGTTGTTACTTTACACTAACCTGGAAATTGACTTTTCCTTTTCTTCTGAATTTCCGGATAAAATGAAACATTGATGGGAATTCCACTCACTTTTTTCAAAAAATTCAGAATGGAAGACGAGTTTTTGCGTCAACGGTGGATCGACATGGTCGATTAATTGGTATACCGCGACTCAGTGATCATTTATTAGGTTGCGATGAACGGGCTGCATCACATTTGCCATCTGTTTTTTTTCTGTCATCGAATGGAACTATCCATGTAAGAAAGATCAAGAATTCTCGAAATTTATGACGCATAAGTTATTTTGATGCAAATTTAAAATGCAATAGTAGATGAGTGACTTTATCTTCGGGTTTTTTAACGTATATTTTAAGCATCTGTGGATTCCTTTCCATCGTGCATTATCGGACGAAAGTGGATCTGCTATTCATGATTCAAGCATCGTTAAAGAGGTTAGTTCATATTGTAAATCTATTTTCATGCGCGTTATTTTTTCATATTTTTTATATAAATTGAAAAAAAAGAAGCTATTTTAGCTTGCCTTTCTCTTTGATTTTAGTCCCATTCCTTCGTGTGAAAGACACTTGGGAAGTTGTTTAAAGAATTGGACAAATCTCTATCTGAAAAGCCATGATTAAACTAACTTGGTATATTCTGTATTCAAGGGCTTTTGAAAGCCGTCTTGATGGCACATACAATTGCCAATTAAGACTCGGTATAACTCTAATGGATGAGGATTTAGAAACGAGTTAGAAAAAATTTCGGACACACCAATAAGATTTAATGATATTTGAAAAAATGACCGGGAGCATAGGAAACTCTGAAAAGTTGGAAAATTCGAATGTTATAAACCTGCGACGCATGATGGAAAATGAATTTCAGATTAATCGCATGATAAAAGATGGCACTGTAGAAGACTTTTCAACGTGGTTGCAATTTTTCCGAGCTCTAAAGACCATTCCTGCAATGAGAGAAAGTGTGGACATTCTGTGGCGGGACTGTGACATCGACTCTTGCAGGCTTTGTCCTATTATGACTTCCGTTCTACAACATGTGGAAAGCTTTCATGCTGTGGTTTGGATTTTACACTGTTTGTAGTTTTGGTAGTCCATTAGTTTCTGTTTTAGATATAGAGTTGCTTCACGCCAATCATCATTTATCTTTCTTTCGTACGACCTGGCCTCCATTTTTTCTTTTCTGTTTCTTTTTTGCAGAAAGGATTTTATTTATTTGACAGCCTTAAATCTTATCAAAATCTCCACTCAAACCTTTCCCTCCAGACTCCTGATTTGTTTTCTCTCACTTATGTATATGTGCCTAAAAATTTCGGTAAATTAGCTGTTCGGAAATTTCCTTTGTACTTTTCTTTTTGTTCGTATGAATAATCTATTCATTAATAATAACAGCTTAAAATCGTTAGCTTTATTTAACATCCAATTTATATTTTCAGAAGAAGTCGTCAGATAGTGGTAATTTGGTGATTTATGTTGCTACAGTTTCACGGTTACTTGATATTTATGTATATTTGCTTAAAATGAACACTGAACAGGCGGACACGGGGAATGAAGAATTCGAAAAGATTGATATTGCTGAAAAACTCTCCATCAATAAAGGGATATTGAATTTATGCCTACAGAGAATTTCCGAGTAAGTTTAGGCTAAGTTAGAACTATTCCGTAGCTTACACGAAAATAACTGTTAGAATTTTTATAGAATTATGATCGACGACTTTACTCTTTCGTCAGTTACAATGCTTCTCTACACTGTGATTAACTCACATGACCGCTTAAGCGATTCAGGATTTCAGTTTTCTAAAAATGTAGGAGTCGAATGCTACTTTTTTTGCTTAGCAGTTTGTTTGCATAATGATACGTTTCTATATGTTTCTCTTTTGGGGGAGATTATTCTACGAAAAAAGGAATTCTATGAAAGATTTCGGATACTATTCTATGAATGATTGCATTAAATTTTCTTGTCATTCAGGTTTCACACCGGAAACAATTCTGCGAAAGATAAAACCCTCACATTTGCTGAATTCATATTTCATTTTGATTTGACTCAAGCCAATCTGGTAGCACCAAATCGAAAACGATTGAAAAACAAGTAATTTCTTCATTGTCCACTAACTTCATTTGAGAAGAATTGAATAGATCTGTTAGAAATGAAAAGTGGTAGACCAATTTCAGGTTGGTCAAAAAAACTGCTGCATTCGGTAATCTCCTTTTTGATGGAGTATTAACGGGACATTGTACGGTCCAGCACTTTGTAAACTATGTAGTACCACAACTCGGCTTATCGGAAGTATGTTCTACATTATATCTGAATATGTCACATTGCTGCAAGCACTTATATCTTTGAATCATTCTTCATTCTTTTCTTCATACTCGTTATTGATAGTTATTATAATTAGAATACTTTCGGAATGATAGCGTACTTAAACTGTTTTCCACAGCGCATCATTATATTACTGATAAATATAATGATCAGGTGTGCTTCGATTTTGTAATATCACAATGTATTCATTCATTATTCTGTTTTAAGATGTTAGGGAACGTAGTTGTGATCAACTCACGCATTTTTTAGTTTTCCTACTAATCAGATGTTAACATGGGTGTTTCTTTAGGAAGATTTTGCGGATGCGTTTTGTGCATATTGGCTGAGTCCATGTGATGATCTTATTCATCGTTTGCCACGTGTTCTAATTTTGTGTAAGTATTTATCCGAAATTGATTCTGATGGACAATCTTGGTTAACCAAAGTGGAGCGAAATATTCTTAACAGGTTCTCAATTTTTTGAATTGACATTTTCTCGTTAACGGTTTTTATAGTTTATCCGCAGTTTAATAATGTCTCCCTTTTGACAATGATATTTATGGAGACTTTTTATGAACGATTGGTGTATGAAGTTAGTTTTCCAGTGATAAGATTTGGTATAATATTTTTAGCCAAGAACTTGGTGCAGCTCTAGCGTTATGTTTGGTTGCACGAGGTGTTGCATTTACTCAGAAGCATTCATCACCTAATAAAGTTAGTTTTTTATGCCGTACGTTATTTTATAAATAGAAATATGTTTAAAAGTATCTGACAACCACCTAAGTGTAAAAGAAAAGGAAAATGAAAAGAAAATAATTTTAGAGTCGAAAAAGTATTAAAAGAGGGAATGGTAAGTGAAAGAAACATACTACGATGTAATATTTCAGATGAGCAGCAGCAATGAATTGAATGACGAACCACTTCATGAGGATTGGGATGAGGTGGAGTTAACGCTAGAATGGTGGGATTTGCTTTTAAGACATCTGCAATGCATGATTGTTCTTAAAGCATTACCCGGTCACTTTCGAGTTTGCCTTTCAGACTTGATTAATGGCGGTCCAGCTTATTATAGAGAACAGGTATTTGGTCCTTTAATCTTTCGAAGCTTTTAGGAAAAATACGTGAAAATTTTTCGAAACCAAAACTTTAATTTGCAGCACTTGTTTCGTGGTCATTCATGACCGATATAAAAAATCAGGTAGCAAGCTGAGGAAAAAGAAGAATCCATGTATGAAACAGATGCTAGGTTACGAATGTTACTACGAGATGCACATGCATTTTTGCAAAATCCTAAATGAATTTTGAATTTTCAGATTGGTAGATGGTCAGCGGGTTTTAGCTTGGATCCGGAACATCTTTATGATATTTTCGATGATCCGACGATAGTAAATCCGGAAATAAGTTGGGAAGTTACAATTGCTGAATTGCGAAAATTGTTTCCAATAAGTCTTTTACCAGAACTTGTCGTATGTGATTGTGCTTGGGAATGTATTGGTGCGTGGAGACGTCACAAAGAGAAGAATGAGGCTTACAGATTGTTAGAAGTATGAATCCCATACATAGTTTTATTGTATATTTTCTTTTCTGGTTTTTTTCTGCTGTTTGAAAAGACTACAAATTAGCCCATTTCGTTTTAATCAGTTTTTCAGCTTGACATAAATTACCTTCTTTTACTACCATATCTTTCTTTACTTCATCATTGTCTTTATGTACTTTTACTCTACTTTTTTACTTAATATTTTCATCTGGAATAATTTCATTTTGTTTATATGCTTATTAATTCTACTGACAAAATTATGCAATATTTTTACATTTTTATTCCCTCTCTTATCTGTTTTTCCTTTTCAGAAAGCGGTAAAATTTGTGGAGCTTTTGGGTGAAGCAGGTGTACTGCAACATGGCATCTGTTTTATGCTATGGGATACGTTTCTTCGTCAGCCTTTCCGATATATTTATGATTTTTTAAATCGGAAGTCGTCGAAGTTTAAAAAACTGGAGGGTTGCCGAATAGATCTGGCAAGTGTTTGTTTCTGGAAATTTTTAATATGTTAGTGATTTTGGTAAAAACTATTTTGCTTAACAAGCAGAACTTCACATACACCTAAGCAACTTGTGCGTTTTGTAACACGTGCATATAAATAATTCACAGTTAGTTGGAAACGTAATATGTGTTGCAACCAACCGTAAAGTATGTTATGTCACGTTCTGCTTATGGTATACTGTATTTGACAGTGTACCATGAACAGAACGTGACATAACATACTTTACGCTGAAATAATGGAAAGATCTGACATAAATGTTTTCACACATATTAAATTCTTTCCTACTTTGTTGTAGAATTTGGTTTTGATCCCACTGATTCGATCTTTTTTCATGTGATTGATTTCCATAAAAAGTTCATTGAAGAAATATTTTGCGTTTCAGGAGCATTTCTCTCCCTGCTGTACGAAAGTTTTGCGATTGTTACGGAATTCTGTAAGATTTGCAGAAACAGTGGATGAAAATGAGGATTCATTAAATGCTTCAACTGGCTGTAATTTATTCGAAGATTTTACTGAAGCAGTGTTTGAATTTCAGCGGCGTAAACAAACTAAACCAAAGTGTGCTATTCTGGTTTTACATAATTATGCATGATTCCAAGTGAACAAATCACAAATCTCTTTTCTAAAGACTAATATTCGGCAAATAGAGGAGTATCAACTTCTAGAGGGGGAAGAAAGATCCACGATACCGTCCCATTTTTTGGCATGTTAGGTTTGCCGATATTAGAACTTCAACTGTCCAAATCATAGAGATTTATAATCTGAGAGTATAGATACTGAATAATGTTTCTTTTGTTAAGCGAGTTTGATCCATTAAATAAATAGACTGGACTGGCATAACTCGGCATGAGTAATATCCCATCTTTATTACTTTTGGGACGTAAATTCATACTAAATAAATTTATTGTGGGATAATTTACTTGTGAGCTGAATCTTTTAGTACGTTGTAAGTGGTTAAATCCATTATCCCAACAAAAAGAACATTTATATAATTTGAAACATACAGACATTATTTTTAGACACTTTGCTGTTTTCTGACATTTTTAGAAAACCGTTAAGTCTCATGGCTGGGCTTCAAAAACCGGTGAATTATCCGCTTGTTTGTTATCATCATGATCTTGCGATGGTGATTGAATTGCAAGTAGGTTTGCACATAAAGTTTTACACTGAGCAATAATATAACCGTGGAAGCTTACCCGCAGTGACAAGCCGAGAGATCAGGTGTTCATAGAATTTCATCGAAATATCTTGATCTAATCAGTGAGGAAAAAGATGGTTGCATAGTCGATGAAATTAAAAATTTAAGTTGTGAAATTTTTAGGTTGCTCTGGAAGAGTGGCCTCCAGGACCAAAATATTTGTTCGATTCAGTTGGTGAACGGGCATTTTTTGAATCATTTTATGCTCACCCATTGATTCCGATGGAAAGCGTTGCGGAGAATATCCGGGAAAAGAGAATGGACTTCCTGAAGAAATGTGTCTCGCATAATGGTTCACCAGAATTCACTCGTGATCTACGTTTTCATATTTATGATTTAACTAATGATTGGGTGCTTAATGCTGACGAAATCAAGAGCAAGGTAATTCGTCTTGAAGTTTTCAATTGTGTTAAACAAAAAAAAAAGTCCACGAGATTTGAAACACAGTCATTAATTTATAGATTTAAAGTATGTCAATTTTGTAAGTTTTTCGAAATTGAAATTGCAAAATTCATTTTCCTTTAATGAAAAATTTCTTCGATATATTTTTTGTTCTTTGAGAAGTCGCAGCAAAAGTTTCAAATGATTTCAGGAAGTTATTACATTATTCCAAAAAGGCCTTGACAGCGAAGCAAAAGATGTGTTAAAGGTGATGGAAAATATGGAACTTTTGCCTTACGAACTTTTCGACGTTGCTATTGCACGTATCCGGAAATGGTTCGATACAAGCGAGAAAGAGGATCTTATGATGCGTGGTTTAAGGATGTCATGTATGAATGATCGGTGAGATGAATTTCTAAAACGAATATAATTTTGAATATGCAACATTTCATTTTACTTGCTGCCATACAGTGATTAAAATTCTAGTTTCTTTATTGGCTAGATGGAACATGGGTAGGAAGAACATCGTGCAAATAATAGGTCAGGAACTGTGATCTTAAAGATTTAAGTTTTTAGGTTGAGAACGAGTATCAAGTGGGTATCCTTTACCATGTTGCAGCTTACCTACCAACTCCATATTTCCAAGTTAGAAGAGCTTTTCCTATAATCCAGTTTTCTCGAAAAAAATTTTTAGGATGATGAAATATATTCGTGAATCAAAAATGGAAGTTGTTCTGGTGCCACCAGATGATATTAACCAACTCATGCGTCAAATAAGAATGTGCTTAGGTCGTGTGGAGCCGAATGATCAAGCAGTTAAAATTAATCGTCTTACTTTCGATTTCGAAAAACTTATAACAGTGATTCAATAACATTATTTTTATTCTTTATTTGCACAGGTGCCATTTTTTGTGCTGCTTGCCTATTCGTTGCGAAAAAAAATCGGTTGATTACAAATCAAATGTAAATGGTGTTTTCATTGCTGATTTCGAGTGAAGTTTTGAAATCTTACTAGTTCTCTTTATCCAAAAAAAAAAAAAAATTGCAAAAACTTTGAGAGTTTTATATTTTTTAAAAACGGTTAATTTCCAGGTTTCCGTCCCAAAATTTACGAATTCTTCATCTCTTGATTTATTATGATGCATTGATCGGTGCGCATTTCATTACTGTAAAGTATGTGTGATATATTCCAATGTACTGAGCAATTCTTTGTTCGGCAATCATGATAATGAGTCTGAGCATTAAGATCTCTTTACGAAAAAAGAAAAAAAAATTGAGATACTCTGATTTTAAATCCAGTTTGAAAACGATTGAAATTTTTGAGTACTGTTCATTTATTGGATATGATTTGCGGAATTTTTGAATTTTTTCATAAATTTTAACTTTTAATATTTTATAAAAATTGTGCACTGTATCTGTGATTCACCATTTCTACGGGTTTTTATAATGAAATGCTTGAAATTATTATTGTTTTGCACAGACTGTATTATTTTGTTGTAAATATATGAATGATTGCTATTTTAGGCATGAAAAGGAAATGGAAATTATAAGGAATTAAGAAGCGTAGAGAATTGAAGAAATAAGATGAGATTTTCAACTGTTGTAGATGTTAGGATTTTTGATTTCGTTGATATCATTGAAAAAGCGCTTTATGATTTTGTGGCTAAATAATTTCTTACATCCATATATATCCGTCCTTAGTCATCATATGTTCATTAATGCACTCATTTGTTGTTCGTTTATTCGTTTGTTTGTTTTTTTTATCAATGTATAGTTTTGATATTGATATATCAGTTTTGGTATTGATATATCATTTGATATATATTTTCATTTCATTTATTGAAGTAAATGTAGTTTTTACATATCTTATAGGTAATATGCACATGTAATGGTACATTACTTGTTCGATTTATTTATTTTTGGTGAAACAGATGTTTTATAATATGGTATATATATATATGATGGAAAAATTTTGGAACAAATGTTGAACATCATTCATTTGATTATTTCGAATTTTTATACTTCCGTGAATTAATTTATAATTTCAAAACTTTTAGGACTTATTATCACAATTTTACTTTTGGCTTAAACCTGAATTGATTGTTAGTTTAATTGTAAAATTGATAATAGTATTTCATAATATAACGACTGGTACTGATAATTATATGATGATAATCGATAATACAGGTAATTCGAATCCTTGAATTATTTGTTATTTGAAAAGATCAAAGAAATTCTTTGGTCTTATTATCAAGTGATTTCTCTCGTATTGCTCTCTTCATTTTCTTTCCTAAAGGAGTTTATATAAATTCATTTTGAAAGTGGTTTCATTTTACCAAAAGATTATATTTCAAATATATTGAAAGATTATATTTCAATTGCTTTGATCATTTTCGCATTGATAGATTCTTATCATTTTCGATTTCCTCTTCATTAGTCAATAATTGCAATGGTAATTTGCATCAAATTTCAATTCTTTATTATAAGGGGGAGAGAAAGAGACAAAGAGAGGGGGTGAGAGAAATCAGAAGAAACAGTTATTTTATTTTTAAACTTTTTATTGAGGTAGTTCCCAACCGGTAATCCGCGATAATTAAAATATCGTCCGCGAAAGTGGAAGCGCAATGATTAGACGATGTTTTAAATATTACAATGTTACTTTAAATTTAATTAATACATTAGAAAATTTTAGTTGAAATTTACTCTTAAATTAATAGAATTTTTACTTTTTGAATCTTATAGTTCCTAATAAGAAGTCGAAATGATCTCTGATCAAGAAAAGGTTGGGAATTACTACTTCATTGTCATTGAGTGATTTTTGCGCGACAATAATTTGAGTGATGTTGAAGTGAAGAGAAAGAGAATGAGAAGGAGTCGCGAAAGATTACGGAATAGGATGAAGAATTGAAGGTAGATTGGTAGTATATGAATGATTATAAATTATAATGAGGGAAATAATTTGAGATGATGAAAACATAAATTGGACGAAAAGGTCATCTGGAATCTTTTCTCTTTTTTTTTTACCATCAAAAGTTCCATCATATGTGTTTCATTTGTGCGTATCGATTGAGATCATTTCATTTACCATTGTTTCGGTACTCTTACGTCAATCAATTACATATGTTTTCTTACATCAGTCATTTACGTGTATATTTTCTTACGTCAATCAGTTACGTGTATATTTTCTTACGTCAATCAGTTACGTGTATATTTTCTTACGTTAATCAGTTATGTGTATGTTTGGTTGCTGAATGGGAGCTATTGGTTTGAGCGAAGTTTGAAAGTTTTGTTGCTTACAAATATTTGTCTCGTAATTTCATCTATTTTTTCATTTTATTCCTTTCCATTTATCCGCAAATGATCGTCGATCATTTGTTTTATTGATTCCAAATTTGACGATCATCATTTCTGATCCATTCTTCAATCAAGATCATAGATCATCTCGTTATGGCTTATTTTTTTTTCCCACTACACATTCACAATATCATTTTGCAATCAGAGTCTTGTTT
>NW_018108376.1:23059-43989 GCF_000183805.2 Loa loa | reverse complement strand
TTTAATTTATTTTATTTTTTATTTTTTTTTTGGTATAATTGAGTATGAAATGATTAATAATATCCTAATTCTCTTTTCCTTTTTCTGTCGCCCTCTATCTCTCCGTTTTTCTCTCTCTCTCTCTCGCTTTCCACTTCTAATTTGTAAATTATTTGTAACGTTGGATAAATAATTTTACTAAGTAGTAAAACCGTTTTCATTTTTCATTTTGAAATTATTTTTAACTTAATTAATTTAGTCTTTTCTGTAACATTTTTACCTATAGCATACTGTTTTTTTTTTTTCTAAATACAGTGCGTGCAAATGTATGAATGTTTTTTTTTTTTGAAGATTGATTTTAATTTAATTTTTTTTTTTAAAGAAACCATGGAATGAATTTAAGATTAATTGCAAAAACTAGTGTTTTTTTTTTCATTGAATTTATAATAAATTTATAACAATTTGAATGATTTTATCTTTCATTGAAGAAATTAATGCTTATGGAAACTATCCATTTGTTTTTTTTTCAAATTAATTTTAAAATTTTGAAAATAATAACTCGAAAATTAAAATAAAATGTATAATGTTACAAAATGAATTTTAGGTATTTCAGTGAAATTTGAATATAATTCCATTATTATATTATCTATTGTATAATTATGCACTTAACCATCAGCACTGGAAGATACTTTATCATTACCAGGGAATGAAAAATGTTTTGAATTATCAAATATTTGGAGTAAATAATTTAATTTTTAAAACAACATTTTGATTGATTTCACGTCTGGAATGCTTTTTCTTCTGTTAATATAATTCAATTACTGAAGAATTTAATGTGAATAGCGAATAGCTATCGACGAATGGCTTAAAAAATGGTGAAATTTGATTTCAATTTTTTTTTTCATACTACTTTTTTCTCCATCTTTCTTCTTTTTCTCTAATGCTTCTTCTAGTTAACTGTTATATTTTTCATCATCATTTAATGCTTACTTCATTGCTAAAATCGATTATTTTATTTTTTGTTTCAAGTTAAAATTGAAAATTATTACTGAACGTAAATGTAGTTGCTATTCATAGCATTCTATTAATTATATCGGTAATTTCAATTTTCTAATTAAGGAAACTAATTTCATCTTTTTTCCTTTTTCTTCTTTCTTTTCTTTTTTTGTTTTCAAAATAAATATGATTTTAAATATGAAATAAATATGAATTTTTTTTGAAAAAAAAAAAGTTTATTTATGGAATGACTGATGAATTGTTAAAGTAGTAGCTTATCACTGTTATGATTTAATCTCTTAGATGCTAATTGATGAAAAGGTATTTTGCATATTCTCATTTATTCTCATCTCCCTTTTACTTAGAGTTTGCAAAGAAAGAGAGAGAGAGAGGATAAGGAATAAGAGAGCTGAAAAATAATTGCTAAATAATTTGGTCATGTGAAAGTTTTAATCATTTTCTCCTTTCCTTTTTTTTTTCTTCCTAAATTTCAAATAGTTATTAAGGAAAGGAAAAAAAAAGCTTTTCTACATTTTGTATTTTTTTTTTTAATGAATTCATCTTTTCTCCTGATTTTTTCTTTTTTTTTCCCTTTCTTCTCTCGTAATATTTTGGCAATACTAACAATAACCTATCTACATCTTTTTCATTTTCTTCTTTCAATTTATGTATAAATTGAAACTTAAGTGCTACCACTTCTTAGCATGAAGAGATTACCGGAATAGTTTGAGTTGAAATATTTGAGATACGGTGCTTAAGTTAAATACTTCTTACCCGAATGTGTATCTTTATAACATAGCAGAACTGTTGTTGATCTTCTTTTTCTTTTTTTTTGTTCCTATTTTCTAAACTTTTCTCTGATGTACTTTATATTATTTTCACAATTTTTACATTTCTGAGATCATTTTTTTTGACTAAAAGATTTACAATTTATTATAAATATTAGCTAATTATTAGAAGGATGATGGCTAAGTTTGTAGTTTCGAATATTAATACTTAATTCCAAAATATATTTCGTTAATTCATAATCATCTCTATGTAGATATCTGTGTGTATGTGTGTGTGTGTATGTGTGTGTCTGTCTGTGCAGTGCATGTGTGTGTGTCTGTGCGTGTGTGATTATAAAATGAGCGCTTAACAAATTTTTACATTCCAAAAGTAATTTTCAGCATCATAGGACCAGTTTCAGTTGACATGTATATGCTTAAGCCGTTTGATTAATTAAATCGCTATTTTCTCCTTATATTTTGCATACTTTGAACAAAATGCTTGATAAGTTATTACTACGCATTAGGTAATGGACACGTTCTATGACTAATTAATTAGGATCCATAAGCAGCTTCTTAATTGATTTCTCACACTGTACAAATTATGATTTATTTATCATTTCATATCTGATAATTAAGTAAAAAGTCCATGATTTTTTTGATTTTCTAAATGTTTGATAAATGTTTCATTAAAATGTCAAGTATTTGTTAAAATTTTTTGGAAGCAAACATTTTTTTTCATGCATTCATGATTAATTATAGTCAATTATTTAATTAGCAATTTCCATTAATTATTTTCCAATTACATCCATCATAGTTTACCTGGTGTTTAGTAGTGACTTGTAGACTACCTTATAATTTAACATTGATAATATCAATTATTTATCATTACGCATTATTATTTCTTCATTTCGTCATAATTCTTTGCTTCTTTACTTTATTATTAACAAATAAACTTTTTTAAATTTTTTCAGAATAAGTTACACTGATCAAGTAATTTTTATAAGATAAATAAAAATGCCGCTTCCACCTGCGGTTGATAAATTATTACAAGATGTGGATAAGAAATTGCATGAAGAAAATGCTGTGACGAATTTGTTGGCACAAATTGAAGCGAAAGTGGGACTTAAACGATTACATCTTGTACTTGGTTAGTTTATTTAGTTCTAATATAAATATACAATTAAGTGAAGTTTATTTGTACCTTAGTAATATTTTGTTACGATTTATAATTTTAAAATATTTATTGAAAAGGAAGGCTATTAAATGCCTAAATAATCACGTTTATGTTTTGTTGAATGAATAACATTATATGAATAAAATTTCGTTTCCCTCGTTCTTTCTTCCATTTACCAATGACAAATTTTTCAAATTTGAAGTTTGAAAATTTTGGGATATGATCAATTAGTTTCTAAATCAGTTTATGTTGAAAGTAGCTTTTGGATACAGATTAGCTGTTGTAGTTTTTTTTCTTCTTTTTTCTGATTACGATAATCTTATCTCTCAGCGAAATGCTAATACGTTATTTTTTCGTTTTCTAGAAACTAATATAAATCACCTTTTTGATATATCATTGTATAATGTTTGTTGGAAAAAAAAAATCTTTTTAGGTTTTGTTGGAATTCATGCTCTGTATTTGATATTTGGATCTTTTGCTGAACTTTTATGCGATATCATTGGCTTTGTCTATCCGGCTTACATCTCGTAAGTGTTTCTGCTTGCTTTTATTTCCAACTGTGAGTTAATAAGATAATAATATTTAAATTTTAACAAAATGATTGCTAGTGATACGAACCATTTTCATAAGATTTTAACCCTGTTATCAGTTACTATAATAAATCTCCGGTTGTTCGCACAATTGGATATAACCTTATATTAACTGATGGAAAAAAAATATGATGCTTCTCGTCAAATATTCCCATTTAAATTAGGTTGTCCAGCAATCCTAATCGTTTAATTTTCTCTCCCTAACTATGTTTATCTTATTAACTTATTCAGAATTGCATTTGTTGCATTTACTTGCTTTTTTGTTGTAAGAGAGAGAAGGAAGTAAAAGCATTAGAGGGTAGTGGTTGTGGGGATAACTTGTGGAATAGTTTTAAGATAGTTTGGAAAAAGTGAGCAGGTGAACATGGATAAATATCGGTTTCGATTTAGAAGTCGGAAAATTCAATGACTGAAAGAGAAATATAGGTAAGATTTGTGGAAATAATTTTCACATTCAGCAAAATAGAAGTATGCAAATCGAAATCATGTACTAAATGGCATTCGCATGACTTTCGGTTATTACAAGTATATCGATGGTTGAAGTTGACTGTGAATATCGAAACGTTTTCCAGCTAATGTCTCTATGATCTTTAATGTAGCAGGTCTAGTTATAATGTTGTAGACCTCATGTGAATAAATTTTTTCTTTGTATATGTAAAGATGCTCGAAATATAAATACCGACGGAGTATGGGTGTGTCATCAACAAGTTGGTTTTTTAGAATCAGATCAGTCGAAACTTTTCATAAGGATGATGGCGCACAGTGGTTAACCTACTGGGTTATCTTTGCATTATTCAACATCGTCGAATGCTTTTCGGAAACATTCGTAACATATTTCCCGCTCTATTGGCTACTCAAGGTATATTTGTAATTTTAGTACCTAGTATATGAAAAGTTATCTTCTAGTACTGTTTCTTTCTGGTGTAGGTATAGTTTTTTCTTTTTCATCTTTCGGAAGTGACATATTTTACTGATATCATATAGGAAGTGTATTTTAAGGAAAGTGTAAAATACGAGAAAAACTATCATAATATTCAGTTAAAAAAAGTGATGCCATTCACCAACCATTACATTGTTTAGGACAGGCTGTTAGTGATGGGTAGAGTAAACTTCCAAATATTCTAAAGATGTTGTGATTATGGTATCAAAGCAGTATTAGATCAGTTCGTAAATTATTTGACTTTTTGTAGATGTTAAAGTGGTGGTAAATCAATTCATGTGTGTAGCATTAGGCAAAAAATACAACTTTTAAATACAGTGACAACTGTTTTGTTTGATTTGTCAAATGGCAATGATCGTAATATAATATACATTCGGTTATTTTTTGTTATACAATTATTTACAAAGTTAGCTAAGTCGTTTCTTGTTTAATATATGAATGAAAATTAGCAATGTAAAAATAAGCATAACGGTAGAAATTTATTCCGTATCAAATTAATATTTTGTCAGGGTGTTCTGCACTCACTAAATGGCTGTGGTTAGGATAGAGTTATAATGATGGTTGTGAAAAAGCATGAATTCTTGAAAAATCTCTTCAAATTATACTTCTAGTGCGATATCGTAATTGCTTGAACGACACCACTTTCATTTTCACTTACTGTACATAATTTTAACGAATATTTCAGTGAAAATTGTACGGAGCTACTTCCATATGATAACTTGATCCTAGCTTTCAGTTTATGGATTGAGTAATTGTTTACTCAATAAATGTTCTTGCTTTTAAACATCTTCCAGCGTTTCAGTTTCTTTTTTTAAAGAAGTTGAGGGAGTTTCTTTTTTTCTATTATCTTTTATTTTTAAATTAGCTTAAGTAAATCAGACGTTTCCTTAATTACAGTGCGTTTTCCTGTTGTATTTGTATTTGCCAATGACAAGGGGTGCGCAGAAAGTTTACTACCGTTTCATACAGTCATTCGTGCAGAAGCACCAATCAGCTATTGAAAAACAAATAGGTCGTGCGGCCGAGAAATTGACTGATAAACTTGATGGTTTGCTCTTTTCCCTTTCATTCTTCTTTCGTAGCAGTTTTTGTTATTAAATTTAAATGAAATAAAACTGGAATAAGTTCTGGAGTCAATTGGAGCAATTATCTTAAGTTGTTCTCTTTCAAAAATGAGAAGGTTTTTGGAAAGTGCTGGAGATCAGAAAGTCAGCTATCGGATTACTATACCAGTAGTTGTAGTTATCTAGTAGTAGCTGTTTCACTGACCATTCTGTTATGTTGTGTTAATGGTTGTGACAGTAGTGCCGCCTGCTATTTCACTAATTATTCTACCCATGTAAGTTGCTTTGTTGACTGGAAAAACTTTCTGCTGTCTTTACTGAGGGGGGAGTTTGACTGTGAAATAAATTATATACCACTTTCAAACAGTGTGTCCGTATAGCAGTGTGTATGAAAAGAGTATATTAGCATGGAAAGATTCCAGAGTAGAAAAAGATTGATCTAAAAATCCAAGCAAAACGTTTAATCAAAAATTAGACTGAAAATGATTAAGGTTGAAACAAAGAAAATAAATAAAGGACAAAAACATTCAGAAGTTTTAGTGAACAATTTAAAATAATTAGGAATTCTATCTCGATGTTAAAAAAAATTAACGAATGAAATAAGAGAAAGAAATTTCAGCAGTACGTCAAGAATTTGAGACGCACGTGAAACCGAATTAAGATGAAGTGAAATTGGACATGCATTGAGCAATTATTGCGACAATCAAATGTGAAAAGCTTAGCATCCTAAAAAAAAAAAAAAGTGGAAGAATATAATTCAGCAAACTGATGGATGAATGGTTTTAATTAGTTATGAAAGATATCTGTAAAGCTTTTATCAGAAGCCTTCTGCTTTATGTGTGCTTTGTCAAAACTGAAAACAGGGAAAATATCTTCCAATCATTTAATTTTTTGTGGTGTTTTCTTCCTTTTCTTTCTTTTTCTTATCATCTCTCCCTTTCTCCGTCATATCTTTGACAAAGGTAAAGTGAATTCAACTAGCATTTCCATGTGTGAAAAGTTTTCCCTACCCTAAATTCTATCCTTTTCTTTTTTTTTTTTTTATATTCGCTTTTTTAAAGCATTTCCATGCTAGGAATACAATGCGTATGTCATCCCTGAATTTATATTCCCTTTTTTTAAAATGTTTACTGTGTTATTTCTCATTAAAATTTACAAAAAATGTTTGTAGTGGCTTTTGTTTTGGCTAAAAATAAGATGAAAATTAAAATTCTTTGTTTGCGGCCAATCAATATTTTTTCTTATTCCTTGGTCCTTTCCATTCTCAGCCAAATATTACGATTGTTCTGAAAGATAGCGTTGTTGCTATTCATGCGAAAATGATAACGACTACACTTTTAATCCACCGATTATCTTCATCACACGGGAACATATGGGTATTTTTACTCCAAAAGTGGTGACGAATATGCATATAAATATATTAAAGTAATTGGATATATTAAAGTAATTGGGAAATATGATAGTTTGAAAATTGGTTTGCAACGATTTGACCAGGTGTACCTAGCGATGACATAAAAGTCATATTTAATTAATGAACTTCGAGGAAGCAGGAGATTTCTGAGTGGACACAAAATGAAAAAAAGACCAAGTGTGTACTTCTAGATTTATTGACTGTATTTAAACAAATAAAATTCAAAAAGAAAGACTCATACAATTCAGAAGCTAGATTTTTATAAATAAATAATGCAAGTAACACATAGTAATGGACAGCAATCACCTGCGTCCCAAAACAGTGGGAGATGTCAGGCCTAAGTGCGGTGTTACCGGGTAATTCCAAATAGTACAATCTATCAGCATTAAAATTCTGATATCGTTGAACAATGAACAATTTCTGATATCGTTTCCTCCTGAATTGTAACTTCGAGTCGAGAACTGCACCACAAACAATAAAATGCACCATACAGTGAAAGAGGCCAGATTTCCTGATGAATAACCGTTTATGATACCACCAACTAAATCAACTCCAAAAGATCATCGTTGCCATAGAAATCGTAAGGCTGATTGCTTTCCTCGCTCATGAGATCACAAGAACCTGTGATGAATTTTAACTAAAGCCAATTGTGACTAGAACAAATTATTTCTTCTTACGAGCAGCATTACGAGCATCACGTTCGATTTCAAACTGTCGATAATCTGTTCGAGATAAAAATTCCACACGATCAACATAACCTTTCTTCCCTCGGTTATGACTGGTCAGTTCTTCCTGCAATTTTAATTTCAGGGTGAAAACGAGCTTTAAAATCTTTTTTTCAAGGCAATTTCTACTTTCACAAGGGCAATGTACGCTTCCAAAATCCTTATGGCATTGAGACGATTTCATTCGATATAACTGAAACTAGAAAAAAAAAGTAAAAGAACGACGTGATCAAGAATATTTTTGAAAAAAACGATCCCACAAAAACAAAAAGGAAAACGAGAACCTGAATTCCTGTCTCATTTTTGAAAGCTCCCCAATCCTGCGCTGTTTTTTCGAGTACACTCACTTTTGCTTTCTTCGACAAAGCACTAATTGCGCTTGTCAATCCATCCGAAGCCTTTCTCCTAAATGTTTATTAATAATCAGAGGTTCCGCTTACTTCATTTCATTTTTCGTTAGGTTCACTTTATTTCATTCGTAAGCACTAACTTTTCACTTTGTACTAGTTCAGACGTCTTCCCTTCCCTTCCATAAAGTTCTGGTTTGTCCTTCAATCTGAAATAGAAATAAGATAACAGTCACGGTTAACCTATGAAAGAAATCTGAATATTTCAGCATAATAAAACATCAAAAGATCAAACGGCGAAAAAAATGGATCAAAAGATGTCAGGAGAAGGAACGATTTGCATTCACTACCGTGTGTTCAATGTCACGAGACCATACCTAGACGGGAACCTTCGAAAATGGTATGACTCTCTTTCAGCTAATTACTGGTTATAATTATTTCATTTATAAAAAGTCGGTTAATTATAAATGAAATTAACATCTCGAAATGGAACGTACGAAACATCCCTCCTGTCTGGTACACCACCGAAAATGTCGTCAGCCGTTTCCGTAGATAATTCCGGAATTTCATGCTTAATCATCGATACTCGTTTATCATCAGCAGTGGAACTAAATTTTAAGCACTTAAATATGTAAATAAAATGTATGAAAATAGAAAATCGACTTCACTCTGCTGTTTTTCAAACCGGATTAAATTTTTCAATTTGGATCATCTTCCGAAAATCTTACGTGGGTAGTGCTTCGCTGATTGATGATTTTGGCTTAGCATCACTTCCTCCGATGAATTCCTCAAACAAGGATTTCAACCTTAGCTGTCGTTCATCTTCTGTTTCCCCTGATTTATTCGTCTCTCTTGAAATAATGAACTATGGAAACCCTTTTCGATGGAATCATATTTGACTACTCTTGTCTAACTCAGTTTTGGCACAAAATCTTACAGACGGAAAGGACATGAGAAGAGAGGTAAACATAATCGAGAGGCAAAAAGGTACGATATTATGGATTTCATTAAATCAGCTTATAAAGCATTCTGTAATAAGAGAAGAGATTCTGAAACTAGGGAGGCAAATAGGTTTTAGTTTAAAATTTGGTGGGGGAACGGCTGGATTGAATAATCCCATGTTGCCACTGGATTATATTTCTCTTAAAGCCAGTCTATTGACAATATCAGTTTTGCAAGTTTCAGAACCTATAAGCTTTATTTCTATGCGGTAATGAAACCGGATCATTGCGGTAACCGTGAATGTTAAGGAAAAAGGAATATAAACATCGTTTCTTACCGACCAAAATATCACTTATAACATGTAAAATTGAGTCAAAGTTTTAATTACTTACTTTAATTCCTGTAATGCTGTCATCGAATTACTATTCATCATATCACCATCATTACTACTTCCTCCACCGTTCTCATTTGGTTCATCATCTTCGACGTCTTCTTCGGGATTCGATGGTACATATTCTTCATCATCTTCCGAACTACTCTTTTCCTCGTCGTTTTCAAACATTAGCTAACTTAATCAGTAGAAAAATATAACTATGTAAATTTAAATTTTTCAAAAAAATCAGATAAAAAGTACAAATTTTTACCAAAATTTTTTCATGGTTTAGAAATAGTCAAATTCCTGGGAGAGAAAAAAGCGCAAAATCACGTGAAAAACGTTTTTCACTTTTTGTATGTTTCATGAAATTAATGAAATATGCGGACAGACAAGTACACAAGCACAAATCATATATAGCACGCCGACCCGCACGAACATGTGACATGCAAGCGAATTGCTCTAAGCAACTGTCGAATGATGAATGGAAACAAAACGAATTTTACAATTATCAAACTTCGTATAGCTGTAGCTTTTCATCGATGACCGATTGAAATTTTGATTTCTAGTTTGGGTTGATCAAGCGAAGTTAAGGTCAGGGACTAAATGTCGTTTTGCTTATGTGAAAATGCCGTTAATGCGATGAGACTTCACGGAAATTTGTAACAAAATTGATTGAAATTTTGCGCAATCTTAGATTTCGTTGGGAAATTTGATGAAATTTTGCAACGAAATGATATTTGACCTTTTCTTTGACAATAATTGCTTGGTAGTATTTAAATCATGCATTCAAAATTTGGGCATTGTTGGTATATCTAAAGGATTTTTTTCCCAATGAACACATGTCTTTTCTCTGAGTATTCTCTTAATAATTTCCAACAGTTTTTGAATCTATTTCGTTTCTCGTTTTTCAGCATTTAAACTGATTGAATTTAATATTAGAAGTTTTTCCCTTTCAATTTCACTGTAAATGAAGGGTAGAATTTTGGAAGGTGGGTAAAGAAAAAGAAGCGGGTTTAAGAAGTTAACGGTTGGAAATCCACTCAGATATCTGTTTGAGATGCCTCTAATAAAGATTATATGGGATAAGTCTTGTATAGTTATTCGCGTCCTTTCTCTCTCCCTTACAATGTTAGCTTTTATTAGTTTTGTCTTACCTTTATTGTACTATTATGTCTTTTGGAATTTCGTACTTTACATTTGCATACTTTTCTTATTTCGTATTTTTTTTTCTTTTAAATTGTATAATATGATCACATTCTTGTTTGAAATATTCGTTTTTGATAATGACGATGTTGCTTTTGTGCCTTAATTATGACTAAACGATTCCATGGTATAAAGTCAGGAAAAATATCGATTCTTTTTATTTTTTGTTTTGTTTTCGTTCTATCGAATTTTTTTGCTAAGCCATATGCAAATACCGCCAAAATTGATCATTAATATAAATTTAAAGTAGAGGAAAAATGGATGGACTTATACAAATGTTACCGCCATCGTTAAGAAAATTTTCCACATATATCGATTTTGTTGGACAACGGAGAGCGGAACGAATTTTTCAAGTAATATTTCCATTAATCATTTCATTTAATTGAAGGATTTCTACGTCCCCTCACAGCTTCGAAAAAAGAGGAAAAATCCACTAGATATTATTTATCCAGACATGTAGATAAAATTTCCAGTTTGTTTGAAGGATTTGATGCAGTTCCTAACAGCGAATATCATCAGAATGAAATGATTGTGTAATTGTCGCACTTTTTTCGATGTCATACTTTTATGGTTGTGAAGTGATTATGGTGAGAATAATGTGGTTGAAAGGATTTATCCTGCTAGAATCGTTTGAAAATATGGTTACACTTAATTACTGAATAATCGTAATAGTGTCTAGTCTTCATATACAACCTGTAGATTTTATCGTCAAGACTTCTAGACTTTTAACTTTGGCAGTTTTAAATTCCATAAAACTTCATTTTAAATTACCGTTTATAGGTTATATTAGTGTTAGCGGCAGTAATCGGTTATGGTATTGGTTATGTCACGCAGCAACTATCGTATGCCATTTATACGGTATTCTGTGGCTTTATCCTGTCGTGTATTCTCGTTATACCACCATGGCCATATTTAAGACGTAATCCAATACATGTAAGTATTGTCACACTCGTGTCCACGGGGTTTTGTTTTCCGTTCAGTTTTTCGTATTTCATATTTCCTCTGTAAGTCATGGAAATTTTCGATATAAGTCGTCTTGTTTTCCCAGATGTTTCTTTGCTCACTTTACCGTTTTCAAAGTTCTTTATTTCTAATTCCAATCAACCAATTTGCAGTGGCAGCCCGCTCAAACGACTGTACCATCGTCTACGAATGTTCCATCGAAAGAGAAAAAGAAAACGAAATAAACTGAGAGACTTTTATAGGGATCTTTTTTCTTAGATTTTCCAGAATTAATTTATTCTCCTATTCCTTTATTTGTTAATGTTTTTTTTCTTTCGAAGAAATGAATAAAATTTTCTCCTAACTGTATGTTTGTTTAATAGCTATTTTATTGCCTAATCTTTTGGCTTAATATACCTATTCTCATGATGGATTTACTTAGATATCAGACAGAACACCCAAAAAGAGTCTAAATTTGTGCGTAAAGTATTCGGTGTGATACTCAAGTTCTAATCAGAAATTTCACATCTTGAAACATTATTATTTCGATAGCCTGATATTTTCCATAACTTTGGGTGATGGATTCTGTCATAAATCGAAGTTAAGAAATTCAATGAACGATTTTGTTCTTGAAGGATATCGTATAAAGGCTGTTTGGTTGTTTCGTTCTAATTTGTTATAAGTTCTAGTTTGTCGAATTAAAGATCCTTAAACTGAGATTCCAGAGTTTTTTCTCATTTGGTTCAAACGTTAAAATTGGTTTGCAACTAGCACTAATCGGAAAGCCATTCATCGTTACAGAAAATATATGCGCCTGTCATTGCAAACGACTACCCGATGCTTGAGGAATATCGAACAAAATGGTCGTTTTTTCCGGCAGTTAAGGCCTCTTTCGGTCCAACCTTATCATATTGCAGTATCTGGAAGCTGTAATTCTTCAAAGCGACAGCTTTTAGCCTTTCCCAGAGACCGATCATCATTTGGTGCATCTCATCGATTTTACAGCAAGTAAATTCAATACCACTTAAATTATTCTGGTTAGCTTTTTGACGTAGCAGTATTGTTTGCGAAAATAACTGAAGGTTATCTGTCAAATTTTCATTATTAACCATTGCAATGTATCTTCCAGCTTACTTCTTTTTTCTTTTCAGTCCACATGAAAATGGGAACGATAATGATGATAAAACCCCGAATGATACGAAAAATAAGGACACGGCAATCGTGGAGCAGGTCGAAGATATGTTAGGGGGAGTAAGTAATTTTGATTTTAATTTTCATGTAAGTGGTTTATAGGAAATTTGACATAGATTTTGTGGATATAACTTCCTTTTTGAGCCGATAATTTTTTTGAGATTCTATGCACATAAAGTTTTTTTTCTTTTTTCAGCCGATGAGTACGATTACTGTTCCAGAAGTTTGGCCTATTGTGCCAGTGATTGCTATCTCAAGAAAACCACTCTTTCCTGGCTTTATCACACGGGTTATGGTAAATGTATTTCAACTTTTTGCGAAATGTTTTTATATCCATTTCTAAATTTTTTGAAATATTTACAATTTAAGAAATTTCACGAAACGAGAAACAGTAGGGGTTAACCATTCAACACAAGATTTACGTCCATGGTTTATTACTTATCTTCAGCTAGGAAATACCACTATCTTGTTTCTATGAAAACAAAAACTGTTCCTAAAAGCGAGCAGCCTTGAAAAGAAGATATGGTTTAATGCTAGTTAATTTGAAGTAACTTGCGTGTGACGTAGTTAGCATCCTAATAACACTGGAAGGCAATGTTCTGTGATCTTGGAATTAGTGCAGATTTTATTAAGATCGCTAAAGATCAAGCATTAATGGAATTGTTGAGAAGGAAAGTGCGGATGCGTCAACCATATGTTGGAGTTTTCATGAAAAAGGATCCTGAGTGAGTTCGAGATATCTTTTTTTTTTTTGTTGCAATCCAACTGACTAATTGTCATTATCAATTACATCTTTCAACTGATTTTTCCTTTGCTAAATATAATATTTTGATAAAAGGTAATAAAATCGCAATATTGTATAAGTAAAAGAAAAAGAAAAAAAAAACTGATGTGTAATGAATTTGAAGCGTTTTGAATGATTACTGTTGTGATGGTTGGGATTAAAAGCTCATTATCTAAGTTGAAGAAGAAAAGGCTATGAGGATGACGGCTTTGGACATAGAAGTTTATTAATCGAAGCATAACACTCAGCTAAATAACTGGAATATTAGTTAATTGAGGGAAAATGATTGTGTGGGGGCATTTAGTTAATTGAAAGAGAACGATTATGTAAATGAATAGAATCGAACGGACTTTCTAGGTGAGAATTTGAAAAGTGTAAGGCCGATATTTCTTGTTTCCATTGCCTTGATTAGCCAGGCTGCGTTATTATTCTATTTATGCAATTTCAGGAATGATTCTGAAACAGTGGAATCCTTGTCTGAACTTCATACAGTGGGATCATTCGCACAAATCAATGTTATGGGTGATAATGGTGACAAAATAGAATTGGTTCTGGTCGCTGAAAGGCGCATACGTATTTTAGAACCGGTTGCTGATGATATTGATATATCGTAAGCGATATTTTGTTGAACTTTCTTCACAGTTAGACTTCCCAACTGATTTCTCTTAACTTTGATATAATAGCTGAAATAGAACTTCAAATTTCCCAGTATTTTCGGCAAAATTTCTTGCTCTGTTCAGTGAAAATATTGGCAAAATAAATGGTAGAAGGGTACGTCAAGAGCGTCGTAAACTGGTGAAAGAAAAAGGGAAAGATCAAATTGCGTTGACTACATCTCCAAAAGTTACTCTAGCTCGAACGGAAAATATTGTTTCTCAGCCTATTGAAAGAACAACGGAAGTTAAAGTATGTCTTCTCTTTGCTACCAATGAAAACTGTGGAGTAATACTTGATTGGTGATGTCAAATGTCGTGTGATTAAAAATGATTCAGTTTTTCAAGTGTTAAGTATAGATTTTATTTTATACCTATGTGGATCCTTATACATATTCTGGAACTAGAATATGATCAAATTTATCTATGGTGACAAATAAGACACTTATTGGATGAGTATGTTTCAGTTTCAGTTCGTTAGTTTGAGACATATTGAGTTAATTCTTTTATAATCATCCCTATCCAATTTTTTCAGGCAACAATGCAAGCCATAGTTAGTACAATTCGCGATGTGATGCAATACAATACGTTGTTTGCACAACAACTTGGCTTAACGGCAAATCCATCGAAAAATGTAGTTGACAATCCTATATATCTGTGTGATTTAGTTGGCTCGCTTGTAAGCGCTGATCCCAACGATTTACAAAATTTAATGGATGAAGAAGTTGTAAGTTATCCTGAATCCTTCATTGTGTTAGAAATCTTTGTAATTACGAAGCTTGTGAACTGTAATTCATGCTTTAGGTTGAAGAACGTTTGAAGTTAGCTTTGCTGTTGATTGAAAAGGAGAAAACAGTCGCAAAATTAAAGCATGATATTAATAAGGATGTGGAAAAGAAAGTTCATGATCAACATCGTAAATTCCTTTTGAATGAACAGGTGATTTTGAAATTTTCAATCTATTGAATATGGTATTGAAGTCTGAAAAATCTTCTTTACAATTTCAGTTGTTCAGATTTCCCATTGTTACATATCTGTTTAGGAAAAGCAGTTATCCGAAAATTTCGTAATATGATAAATCAATTTTTGCTCTAAGCTCTTTACTGGAGGTTATTTATCCGGTTTTTGAAACTTCCGCAATCCTACACCATTTTTGGAAGTTAAAGTTAAGCATTTAGGAACATTTTAATGATTTTTCCATGGTTAGAATTTTCAAATTTATCCGACTGAAGAATTTTAGCTGAAAGCAATCAAAAAAGAACTTGGATTGGAGAAAGATGACAAGGAAGCTCTGGCAGAGAAAATGCAAGATCGCATAAAAAACCTGAATGTCCCCGAATATGTCATGAAAGTAATTAAGGAAGAGCAAGCCAAATTATCCTTTCTGGATCCACATTCCAGTGAATTTTCAGTTGCAAGGTGTGGTTTTACATGCTTTTATTCCTTTTTTGGTGAATTTCAAATACCGTCAAGTTTTTTTCTTTTTTTTTAAAAATTTGAGACATCTTCATTTCTTTCTTTTTTTTTTACGATATCATCCAGGAATTACTTGGATTGGCTAACGAATATGCCATGGGGTAAGACATCGGAGGATGTGCTCGATTTGGACAGAGCTATTGCCGTGCTAGATGAAGACCATTATGGAATGAAGGATGTCAAGGATCGGATTTTGGTACGTTATTGAAAGCGAATACAGTCAGAGCACTTCCGTCATCCTTTCTTCTTGTTCTTACGTTTTCATGTACGATTAACTCTAACACTTTACTGAAAACTAAAAAAGCTTTTTGAGGTCAAGTTTTTATCCTTTATCTTGTACTATCTAGGAATTCATTGCAATTGGTATACTTAAAAAGAAAGTAAGTGGTAAAATCATATGCTTACATGGACCGCCAGGTACTGGCAAAACGAGTATTGCCCGATCAATTGCCCGAGCATTAAACAGAGAGGTAAGTTTTTTTTCCGTTTTTAGATTTATTATCGGGCATATTTATACAAAACTGAATTTTATACAAATAGATTTATGCTTATCAACGACTTTCTTGTGTAGTTTTTAAAAAATTTTCAGTACTTTCGATTTTCTGTTGGTGGAATGACAGATGTTGCAGAAATCAAAGGACATCGTCGTACATATGTTGGAGCGATGCCTGGGAAAATGATTCAATGTTTGAAAAAAGTTAGATTTTTTCAGGATTCCAGATACATATCTTTTACTTCTATACATACTTCAATGTATTCTGTTTTCCTTTTGACAAGTTCTTAAGATCCATTTCTTTCTTAAGGTGCAAACGGAAAATCCACTAGTTTTAATTGATGAAGTAGATAAAATTGGTGGTGCAGGTTACCACGGTGATCCATCATCGGCGTTATTGGAGCTATTAGATCCAGAACAAAATACCAATTTTAATGATCACTTTCTCGATGTTCCTGTCGATTTGTCGAAGGTTAGTTCGGCAGTTTATTTTGCTGGGAAATGTTGCAAGAGTTGCCTATCAAATTGCTTAGCTCAGACTGTAGCGCAGTGATTCGGTCCGAAAGTGGAACTTATTGAGCGGGTAGTGAATTTCATGTTTTTAAGTCGTTTTCAAACTGAAATAAGCTTATTTATTTCTAGGTATTATTTCATTTGCACTGCAAATATTACGGATACCATTCCGGGACCACTAAAGGATCGCATGGAAATGATCGAAGTCTCGGGTTATGTTGCAGAAGAAAAATTAAATATTGCACAAAGTTATTTGGTACCTCAGTGTCGAAAGGATAGGTCATTATTATTCTAATATTTTCCAGGAATTTAAGGCATCTTTAAATATATGTGGTGACATATTTTTGGCGGACTGCAGACTTTATTAAATTTAAATTAAACATTAAGATTAGAAAGATGAAGGGGAATTTGAATAGAACAAGCATAGAAAGTCAAAGTTATCGGTTTATCTAGTAAAAAGTACTAAGTAAATAAAGGTATTTTTTAATATTTGTTTCTGGGTTTCACCAGTGCAAATACTGTACGTTCGAAAAGGTTTCTTTCCAGCTCACTGGAAGAAAGTCAACTTCAGATAGCTCCAGAAGCATTGCAGACACTTATCAAGCACTACTGTCGGGAATCTGGTGTTCGAAATCTTCAGAAGCATATTGAGAAGGTGTACAAAGGTTTTCCTCTTAATGATAAGTTGAAATTTTGTAGGAAGTTGCATCGGCCCACTTTTTAAAGGATGGTTCCTCCGTTAGCACCTTAACTAAAATGCAGGTAGGTGCTCAGCAAAGGGACGAAATCCACTGCAAAAAGATTTTCTGTACTTTGCAATGTGATGTCAATATAACTTACAGTAATTGTTTTTGCCATGTGGTCCATGGATGCAGTTATTTATTTTCCACCATTTATTTTTTCATTTATTTTTCAGATATTTCGTAAAGCAGCTTTCAAAATAGCCGGTGGAAACAATCAGAATAATGTTCAAGTAGTTGTTGATAATCAGAATATCGAAGACTTTGTCGGAAGACCTAAATTCACCAGCGATCGTTTATACGATGCAACACCCATTGGTGTAATAATGGGTCTTGCATGGACAGCAATGGGTAAGTGTGCCAATTTTCCGGAGCACCAAGCAGTCTGAGAAAAGTTACGAGTTAGCTGAAAACAAATAGTTCTTACTATTGATATTATTATTGGTATCATACTGCAATGGCTGATAATTTGACTTTATATTTAAACACATCAAAAGTTTTCCAGGCGGATCATCCTTGTACATTGAAGCATGTTTACGACGGAGCTTGGCTACATCTAAATCGACTTTATCACGAAACCCAAGTACTGACAGTGGATTTTCAAACGATTCACCGAATGATGTAGTTAACTCATCGAAACCGGATGCAACTGTTCCATTTGGTAGTTTAGAAACTACTGGACATTTGGGTGATGTCATGAAAGAGAGTATGCGTATTGCTTACACGGTTGCTAAGAATATCCTTAGGAATCATTTTCCGGATAACGACTTTCTCGATAAGGCACATATACATGTCCATGTTCCAGAGGTTTGTTTCAATTTTCTCAGTTTTTTCTTGATATCGCAGTCCCATGGAAACATTGTCTCTCCGGACGCAAGTTTCGAGATTCGCACATTTTGTGCTTGACGGTCGATCCTTCGATTTTGTAGGGTGCAACACCGAAAGATGGTCCATCTGCAGGTTGTACAATAACATCAGCTTTATTGTCACTGGCTTTGAATCAACCAGCTCGACAGAATGTTGCAATGACGGGGGAAATTTCTCTCACTGGAAGGATATTACCAGTTGGTGGAATCAAAGAAAAAGTTATTGCTGTACGTCATTTGAAATTTTCTATATAATAAGTTTTTCACTTGAAATGTCGGATTCCAAACATCATTTTCAATTGCATGAACCAAATGTT
This sequence comes from Loa loa, assembly GCF_000183805.2. Classification (NCBI taxonomy): domain Eukaryota; kingdom Metazoa; phylum Nematoda; class Chromadorea; order Rhabditida; family Onchocercidae; genus Loa; species Loa loa. Next base: position 25,497 of record NW_018108376.1, on the reverse strand, counting down.
ATTTATTAAGCATGGATATTTAAAAAAATCTTACAAGTAGTTTTTACTGCGAATGAAATGTTGAGGAAATGTCTTTTTCCTTCCTTTTATTTTTTAAGAATCATTATCCATTCACTGCTGTCATACGTTACAAATTTAACGTTGTCCTGTAGTTAATCCGTTGATTTTATAGGCTAAAAGAGCTGGAGTGAATTGTATTATATTACCCGAAGAGAATCGAAAAGACTTCTCGGACTTGCCAGACTTTATCCGAAAAAATGTGGATGTACATTTCGTTTCATGTTATGATCAAATATACGACATCATATTTCCAGATATGAATTAATATGTTATGTTTATTAGTAAATATTCCATCTTGATGATTAATTGTGCATTTTCTTCACTTTTATGAGATGTTTTTATTTTTGAGGAATTTGGTGATCTGAACTTTTATTGCTTCCAGTGGTCCATCTATTTAAGAGAATCTTCAACAAATCTTTTCGAGTTTGGTGATAGTAAATAGAAATACCTCTATCATGATTCATATATTAGTGCACAGATATAACGTATTTTAGGTGATTTTTCTTCTTAGCTTCATTTTATAACTAATCTTTTCATTACAGTGATATTACAGTGATATGTTTCCAGATCATAACCATAGCAATAGTTCTTGTCAAAAAAGATGAACGCATGAATGATTCATACGATTTCAGTGCTTTCTTAGATTCATGATTATAGGGTATTCATCATTTTGCATATCGGTTGTTCATGATGATAAATATGCAAAAATGACGAATGTGCGATGACCATAGGGTATTATTCCACGCCATGTTCAATGTCCTGATAAAGTCGCTTTGTGTGTGTGTTTTGAAAGTTGCAGTAAAAATGTAAATTTATGATTAGTTAAAATTCTTCACTTCAGGATTCATTCTTTAATCATATTTTGGAACTGTGTGGTGTGAATAGGCAGTGATGGTTCTCCTGGATTTTCCATTTCGAAATAATTGAGTTTTCATGCATTTAGTTAGTCAAAAAAGTTTCTTCTTTCATGAATTACCTGTCTTTTGTTTACATGAATAGGCGTATTTTGTAAGGATCGGCAAAGTTGCTCCGAATTTCGAGCAGTTTCTGTTATGTCACGTTTTATCCAGTTGCTTAGAATAATGCATGGGAACTGATTGTTTCCGATGAATTTCATGGCAAATAATTCTGAACTCAGTTATGCGACTTCAATTATTCTTGCGACATTCACTTCTGCGTCGTCACTTCTCCGCTGAAAGGTTTGATGGCAGAATTCCTTTGGAATGTTTGCAAAAAACAGTCTCTTTTCGGGAGGATCGACAAGCTCCTCAGGTTGAAGTCCGTATTCCATTGAAAGCTGATTGGATCCCAACGAGAATAGCGGAAGATCTAAGATTACGTTATCCACACAGAATTGATCGGTTAGTTTTGAATTTTTGGTTCCAAACTTTAAAATTAATTTAAAAGGGTTTTGAAATTCTCGGTGTTATTTATTTTATTTTAACCGCAAGACGTGCACGTTATACATGTTGTAAATAAAAATTATAATATCCTTCATGTCTAAAATTTTTGCTGAACAAATTTCAGATAAAATAGTTGATTAACTGAAAGACAGTATAAAAACGGAATGCGAAATATCAGGTGGTGGTTGAAGCATGAATTTATAGATATATAAATTCCAGTTTGTGAGCGTTCGGAAAAAAACTTTTGATATACGTAGTTGTTTTTTGCAATATGTTTATTATTGCCCTATTTAATCTCCATTTATCTCCATTATCGTATTTTCTTGTCAGTAATCTTCTATCATTTTAATTTCAAAAACATCGGAATTATTGAACTGATGATCTTTTGCAGTAATAAGAAATACATAACATCCCAACTGGATCTGATCATTAATTTTTCCAGTTTTCGCTATTGCTATACAATGCTGGAAATAACAATAATGTCAGGTGTTTAGGAATGTCGAATTTGTTCATACTGGTGGGATAAGAATATCATGTGCTTGATCAGAAATGAAATGAAGTCAGTTGAAGCCAGTCTGAACAAAACCGTTTTTTTGCAGGAATGGTCTATTGGTGATTGAATCATGTCGGACTTATTCAGAGCAGCTGAATATGGCTGATTGTATCGATAAATTACGCAGCGCAATGCTGGAATGTCAGGCGGTTTTGGATGGTGTGAAAAACCATGATGCAAAATTAGACTCAAGAGTCGAAGTGAAACTTGATATTAAGCGACGACTTGCTGCATTCGAAAGCAAAGTATAGGTGTCATTATTCCCGTTTATTTATGGGTGTACTTTCCAATATTTCCTACGGTAAGTGAATTTGTATACCTCTACTTTTCATGAAAAGTTTTCGAGAAATGTTGAGCCATGGATTTTAGAATGACAGTGGTCGAAAACATATGACTCGAACTAGTTCTGAAAATAGATTCTG
>NW_018108376.1:0-22606 GCF_000183805.2 Loa loa | reverse complement strand
CGGACTTATTCAGAGCAGCTGAATATGGCTGATTGTATCGATAAATTACGCAGCGCAATGCTGGAATGTCAGGCGGTTTTGGAATGGTGTGAAAAACCATGATGCAAAATTAGACTCAAGAGTCGAAGTGAAACTTGATATTAAGCGACGACTTGCTGCATTCGAAAGCAAAGTATAGGTGTCATTATTCCCGTTTATTTATGGGTGTACTTTCCAATATTTCCTACGGTAAGTGAATTTGTATACCTCTACTTTTCATGAAAAGTTTTCGAGAAATGTTGAGCCATGGATTTTAGAATGACAGTGGTCGAAAACATATGACTCGAACTAGTTCTGAAAATAGATTCTGAAACAAAAAAAAGGATTGAAATGCATCTTGCACTTAATCTTTTTGCCGTAGTTCTTTTTTGTTCATGCTGTCTTTGATCGCATTATAAATATTTTGATGTCTTTCATCTCATTTTTATTTTATCTAAATGATAGCTTTACTGATAAAATCATATTGAAGTTAAATCATCTAGTGCTTAAATATGGAAAGTTTTTTGGTTTCCCAGAATGAATTATTTACATCTTAAATATGGGGGTTATTGAATGAATTAAATTCTAAATTTTTATTTCACATCGAACCAAAGGATGTGGGATGCATCCTTATAATCACATTCAAATGAGATGACTTCCGATGCGATGAATAATACAGTAGATAATATAATAAACCACTGTGGAATACATTCTTTATAGAAAAAAAAATTAGGGTAACTTCCTTTTTCTTTTCCCTTTAAAGAGTAATTTGTAGCCTGCAATTTCATATTGATCAGAAAACTGGTGTTCAACTTGTTGACATTACCGGTGTGAAGTACTGAAGTACTGTCTTATGAAGTACTGAAGCGTGAAGTACTCTGTATTTTGATACAAATTTGATATGTCTTTTTTTGCTTCGAAATTCAGGTAATATGACAATGGGAAAGCTGCAGTTTTTAAATCGATAGGTCCATTTGAGTATCTTCAAAAACTTGTTTATTTCAAAAGCTAAGTAATAAAAAAAAGTCAATGCAATTTGACTTTGTAGTTTTTGATCTCTTTTTTGATAGATAATATCATTTCTTTGATTTATGGCCAGTACAAATCTCACATCAAATTTGTTTGAAAAAATTTGCCATAGATCGAAAATATTTTAAGGTTTCGGTAAAATTCGCATGTTAAAATGATACGAAAAATTATAAATGTTGAAATAAGTTTTTCTTCTGAAACTGTTCACTTTTTGCACTGGAAAAATAAAATTTCTTCCGAACTTATGATTTTCCAAACAGGGGAAACCTGTACTATTATCAAGATCCGATACTAACCTTCTTCCACCATAAAGAAATATTTCTTCTTTCGTAAGTAAAAAAATTCTTATTGGTTGATATCTAACTCCCAATCATCCATAACAATATTGTACATCATCATTCCTGATCTATTTATCCGGTCGATTATCTAAAGCTCGACAAACTTGCGAAGATGTCGCTGAAGTAAGACTTTTGGTCAGAAACTACGGATAATATAATCTGACAGACGCTTTAATGCATATTGTTCGAATCATATTGCTACATCTTATTGCCGTTATTCGCAAATGAGTTCCGATACATACCACGAGTTTAACTGATATGAAGTTCTGTTTCATGATTTTTTCACAATTTCATTTTCCAGAAATATTGAATGATACATCAGATATCCATTTAACAATCTTCTTATATCATTATGCATCAATATCAATATCATACATTAATAATAAACTTTTCATTATTGAATTGCACTTACTCTTGTTTCAGTTTAAATTCATCGTTTCATAGCATTACTAGGCTGCAGTATAATAGATTCTCTTGTTTATTAATTTTCTGAGTAATAGTTTTAGTCTCCTTTTTTATTCGAAATCTTTGAATTTATGTTTCCATTATGGCGAACTAGTTTCTTCTTCTTTTAACCAAGGCAATCCTTTGCACCAATATTCATAATTTCTGAGGTTTGAAGAAGAAAGTTCTTTTGTAGCCATATCAGTTGGATTGTACCCACTTGGAATGTAACGAAATGAAAATCTCGCATTTCGAATTTTTTCAACTCTATTTTAATACCAATATAGGTGATAATCTGAAAATAATTCTATATCCAGTATAGTACACATTTGGAATTTAACTACACTGCAACTAATATATTTTCTAGATTCGGTTACTTTATCACGAACATGGCTACTCGTATTCCGATGAATATCGCCGATAATTCTAATCGAGTTATAGTGATACCTTTGGTGCAACTCGAAATTTAGCTATTATTAAGGAAGTTTCTATTCCTTGATTTTCCTTTTTTAACACACATGGAGCTGCTCCTTTCTGATTTGCAGAAGAATTTGTTATGTATCGTGGTATTTCTTTAATTTTTCTTTATCATTCACTTACAGAAGATTCTCATACTACTTTGGTATCTTCTATAATCGATACCATTATTCCTCCGCAAGTTTTGAATAATTTGGATCGTATCACTGTAGGAACTAGGAATGTCAGTGGGTCATATTGAAGCTACGTATTGCAAGGTCATCCTTTTGGGTAATGACTTTGCACTCTATGGTTTTAGAGTTACCTGAATGATATCCATATTGTAAAACCAGTGGTGCCAAGGATTTTCTTTAACTCATCTCTTTACTCCTTTTACCTATCTTATTTCTATCTTGTTCGGGTGTTTCCTTTATTGCTTGAAAGAAATTCTCGAATGTTCATTGATGCTTCATAGAAAATAGATTACACTTCATGGTATTTCTGGAGTGCATCTTCAGTTGACATTTCGTTGACGATATAATATTATCAACATAAAAATTCTTTCTAATTTCTATTTCGCTTTAATGAGTTTTCAAGTGATGATTAAGGACAGCTGATAGTAAAAATAGAGATGATATTACTGAGAAGGGAATTCTTTCGGATCGATAAAACTTTATATTTTCTTCAATTGCATGTTAACGAATAAACGAATATCCTTGAGCGAGAGAAATGGAGTATGATTCCTTTTTGTAGGATGTAATCCAGTTGTACAAATGCCTTTTCTATTACCAGTTATCATATTTTTCATTATTCGAAGATGAAATAGTACTCCTACTAATTCTAAAAGTGTTGTCGGTCCATAATATATCATCCGAACTTTTAGTTCCTTTTTAACTTTGTTGTAGTTTTACTAGGAGTTATAACTTCATGATAAGTCAAGTGATAAGCAATATCAATCTGGTCCGTATCGGGTTCTTCAAATGTATAAGGACATGATTGATCTTGAATTGTTTCATCATTTAGTTAAATGAAATGCTCATTAGTTTGCAGTCGTTTGATTAGTGTTTTTAAACGGTCAAAACATAAGCCACAATTGTTGCTCAGTTGACCTTCCAATCTTACCATGGCCACTTTCTGTTCAATGGCACTTTAATTGTTCCGATGTTTGGTCATCATTATGAGGATTAGATTGCTCCTGAATGCTTACGAATTCTAATTGCCAGAATTGATGTCTGGTGTCAAGATGGTAAATGTTATTGTGTGAAATCCTGTAGGTACTATCATTTTAACAATAATTTAATTCTTACAAGCATCAATTTGGTAGTAGCGACCGAAGATGGGAAACTTTATGGTTTTGCTATTTGATATATTTCTTACCCTAATGCTTGAAATTGTACCTTGAATAAGATTTAAAATCACATGCCGCAAATACCGTAACCGAAGTTCCTACCTATAGGTTGAAATCCTAGAGAATACATAATATGACGATATCTATTCGCCAATAAATCAAATCAATGAAAACAACTCTTATCGGTAAAAACTGAGATATTTTAGTATAAAAATAATACCAACACTGTTAAGATTATTCTATTTTTAATTGCAATATCTGGACTGTAGACACAAAACCATATGTGGTGCTGACAGCGTTCTTTATTTAAAGATGTTTCAATATATTAGCCAAGCTTATATTCCCATGTTGATTACTGCAACCAACAAAGCTCCTCTAATTGTAACCTTATTCCGGTCTATTAAAGGGTAATATGTACTTCATAGAAATATTGTAAATCACTCCCACCATATAAGCAGGAGAGTTAGTCATTTAAGTTCACTTTTATCATCCATGCCGATAGTTCCAAGTTTATTTTTGTTGTGAAAGTTGCGTTGGGTCGGAGTTTAGTTGGTTGGCAACTATGACTGGTTGCGCACAAGGCTTGTGAAATCTAGTATTCGTTAGGTAATTAGTAGATAACAGCAGATAACATGGTTGGAGTCGATCACTAGATTGTTTGGAAATCCTTGACGATATATTTGAGGGATTTCGAAGCGCGTTGTTTTATCTAGGAACGGTAGTGATGGAATTGAACTTAAATGACTAACTCTCCTGCTTATATGGTGGGAGTGATTTACAATATTTCTATGAAGTACATATTACCCTTTAATAGACCGGAATAAGGTTACAATTAGAGGAGCTTTGTTGGTTGCAGTAATCAACATGGGAATATAAGCTTGGCTAATATATTGAAACACCTTTAAACAAAGAACGCTGTCAGCACCACATATGGCTTTATGTCTACAGTCCAGGTATTACAATTAAAAATAGAATAGCAATCAATGGCAAACATTTTACAACACCAGTTGAGCTAATACATCTTTACAATGTCAACATTATTTTTATACCAAAATATTTCGGCTTTTAGTGACAACTTTATGGTAGCGTTCTGAACAGTGTTGTCACCAATGACGTCTGCAAATCGGAATATTTGAAATAACTCCCAAACCTGATAACATTAAAATCTTTTCTTGTTCAATATTTTCTGTTTGTAAAAATATTAATCGCCATGTTGTAATGTGCAGTCTTGCTTTGCTCGTTTGGAAATATATACGAAGATGAAGATGAATTAAAACAATTTATCATAATTGATCACTTATTTGTTTGTTTGTTTATTTTTGGTTGATTGTAACCAGTCAATGTATTTTTCCTACAAAATGTTAATGTTCCTTAAATTAATTCTTTAGAATTAATTACACAAAATCGATTTTCATGTTAATTTGGTTTTTTTTATAAAATCTAGTTAGACCAGAATAGTTTTTTAGCAATCATATGAGGATTAACGATGGTTTCTTAATGAGTTGGGAAGTTGTTTACTATTATGAAAAGTAAAATAGAATATAGGCAGCAGATTGTGTTGATTAGTTTAACAGACTGGTCTTTTCGGAAAACCAACAATTCAACATTGTAGTTCAAAGGTCGATGAAGGACAATTCACATCATGTAATGTAGCATTATCAGGTGAAACGTTGTACTGATTTGATAGAAAACATCCTGGTCTTATTATAAGTTCTTTTTAAAAACATTGTCAACAATGGCTGGCACGAGTAAAGCGAATGATGGCGATGATTTTACATCGTTTGGTTCATCAGCAAAAAATGTTGTAAATGATATTAATGCGAAGATGGAAGGTAATGGAGGCGATGATATTGTACACAAAGCTCTTAATGATGATATTCAAGATGGAAGTAATAAAGGTGCAGATATTTCATCCAGTTTGAAATTTACTTTAATTTTTGAATTCTGTCAAATTTCATTTGTGCCTAGTTCCTCTTTTCGCTTCTCTTTTAACTTGATTAATACGCCGTATTTTATCCTTCAGACTGCTGTTTCTATGGGAATGATAAGATCGATCAATTACTTTTTAATGTTTCTCGTATATTTTGCAGAGGACTAAGGTAGGTCAATTCATTTGATTTAATATGTCCACAAATTATGTGCAATTTGCAGATAAAAGTATCCCCAAGCAAAATGACAAAGAAATGGATGAAACGAAGAGGAAAGAGGGATTAGAAAAGCGTAAAGAACAAGAAGCAGCACTATCCGAAGAGGAGTTAAAAAATCTTCGAGAACAATCTCAAGCGTTTAAAGCTCAAGTAAATTTCTTCTGATTTAAAATAGTTTCTTTCCGGAGGAAATCTTAAAACTTATTATTGTGATTTAAAGCTTATAATATTACTGTGAAATTTATAATATTATTGTTTTTGTAAAAACAATGGAACATTCATGGAGATCTTCCGATATATGCTATAAATTACCCTGATATATGCTATGAATTGAACATAATCATATTTTTCTATTTTTATGGATTGCTTCTCGAATTTCGATTTGCTTAACCAGGGATGTTTATTTTTCTTAGATTTTCAGGGGAATGATCATTTTGGTGAGGGATTTTGGTATGAAGCAGCTCATTCTTACACGAAAGCTTTGGACATTTGTCCACTCATGTACACTTCTGACAGGTTGTTTTGTTCGTCTAATTTTTAACTAATTTTTAAATGTTTTCATCTAATGAGTGATATGTCTTGTGTTCACAGCTGGGAAACAATAATTTTTGGTATAGATTATATCATTTCAATTGCTTTGCGTTACATATTGAACACTAAAAAGACTTGAATCATTTGATATCCACAATGTTTAAACAAGAAAAAGAAGACGGTAAAACTTTTTTTTAGAGCAACATATTTGAGTAATCGAGCTGCTGCATATATAAAACTTAGGGATTGGGAAAAAGCTATCGAAGATTGTAGTGAGGCGTTAGAAATTGGTTAGTTTTGTATTATTCCCTTTAAAATTTCAATATGTTTTGTCGATGAAAGTGAAATTTAAAATCTATTATTTTTAATCATTTATAAAACTATGGATTTTGCTGTATTCTTAGCCGTCTCTTTTGACATTTTAGGTGCACCAAATGATAAACCCTTGGAAAGACGTGCTCACTCTTATGCCCAATTGGAAGAGAAGTATGAACAAGCCGTTGAAGATTATGAATCGTTACTAAAAATGTACCCTAATAGGAAGGATTACGTCAAGAAAATTGCTGATTTGAAACAGGCAATCAATGAGCGGAATGAAAGGATGAAGAGGGTCAGAATTTCCTGCACTGAACATCAAATTTTGAATCTCAAATTTCAAAAAAAAAGCCTAGGAAAACTGGGCATCAAAATTTTATTTTCAAAATTTGTAAAAAAGCTGGGGATTAGGTCATGCTGGTTAAAATCAATTAAGAAATAGGGGAACAATAAAAAAACATAGCTATATGCGAACAGCAGCTGACCTAATTCCACAACCACCCCGAGATATAGGATTATTTTCCCGGCATACCTCAATTTTCCGGAAGCGTGTCCCACACGCTTTTGCATATCATTTATTATGAACATCTAGTTACCAGCTTTTTTAAGTATTGGTGATGTTTATGTGTGCTTCGAAATACTAGTGGAAGTATTTCAGGAAATGATCTCGAAACTGAAAGATTTGGGAAATATGTGCTTGAAACCGTTCGGTTTGTCAACGGATAACTTCGAAATGGTACAACAACCGGGTGGAGGATATTCGATAAGTATGAAAAAGTGATGTTTTCTCCTTATATCGTCAGTTTTGTGTTACATTTTTCGTCTCGAGTGTGCATAAGTTCATACTCATAAGATACCTCTTAGAGGTATCTTATTCATGTTAAGCTGTGTTTTTGACAAGATGCTACCTGAACATACTGACGAGCGATGCGCTTTATGTTTCTCTTTTGATGATGGATTTCAAATAATATTTTTAAGCCGCATGACATTTCTTATTTATCCTTTTTTTCAATAGTAAAGGAATTTTACGACATTTGCTTTTTCTATGTAATGCATTGCACCGCAGTTTTCAGTACCTTTTTTTAGAGCAGTTGCCTGTATTTGCTCTTGATTATTCTCGCTAATTATAGAAATTTGCTTTCTTGTAACTCAGCCAGTGTATATTAATTGTCTCCATTAAGCTACATGATGGTATTGATGTTACTCCCTATTTTACATAGAAACGCGGGGGAAAAAGGCATGTTTAGTGGCTAAGGCAATCCACCCCCCTAACAATGAGGTAAAATTTGTTTAATCCCATTCCAACTGATATTGTAACGCTTCATTCGTGAACAGTGTTTTATTAAAGCATTTACTTAACAGTTAATTTTTTGCGACCTGTCCATAACTTCAAAACTCGATAAATAAATTCCAGAAGCGCACCACCATCAAAATTACCTCGTACAATGCATTGACCACACTGGATCGTAGACAAAGTAAAAATATGTATAAGTCTTTCCAAATAGTTCACGATACTAACAAATCGCAATATATATTAAGTGCGCTTAATGTACAATTATCAATTGTGGAACCGAAATTTGTCTCCACATCAGGATTCACTCGAAAGACATTCCTAAATTGGAGCGAATCCGGTCCGCCTGGTTTTTTGTTTGCTTGTTCAAACACTCACCGATATATGAAGTATTTATAATTAGTGGTTCCGATGAAGCTAATTGTAGAAATAACAAGAGACGATAAATGGGAAACAATACACGCTAATATTTAAAAACACCTAAAATCTCTACCATCTTTATTAAACGTGATCTGCACGATGAGTAAATTCAAAGTCTTTGTAGATATTTTTCATCGGAGAATGAGCATAAGCCTCCTGTAAATAGAATGATTTCATCTTGGTTTGTATATTTCATTTTGACTTGATCGTTTTTAAAAGATTGAATATATGGGAAAAAGAAGTCTAACTCTCAGGTCACATTATTCTTCATTGAAAAAAGAATAACATCACTGATGGAAAAGCATGTCAAATAAGCAGCGGGTAGATGCTGTCGTGTTGATGACCATTAAAGAAGCAAATTTTAATAAAAAAACCTACATGAGGTGTTGGATCCCACCAACGATCCTGCAATGTGAAATACACAGGTTCGCCATACCAGGTCCCAACTCTCCATGCCTTATCATCACTAATTTCTGCCAGTTTTATTTCATAGTCGCGATTTTGTTTCAGAAGTTTCAGCCATCTGCAATCGAAAGACGCAAAAAGGATTAGTTATGGTCGGTACTGGTTTATTTAGTGGCTGAGGAAAATAGGTCAATGTGCTCGAAACCTAGTATTTTACCTCTTTGTCTCCATAAATACATTTCGAAATTTCTAGTAAAGCTGGCAAAGAGACGGATGAAGTTACAAGGAACTATAGTATAGCTAATATACACTTCTCCCCTGTCAGACATATTAGAAAAACTCCACAACTAATTAAGACGTGGTACTCCTACAAGAGGAAGGAAGAAGTTTTAGACATTCGGTTGCAGTCTTCCATGCCTTTGTAAAAAAACATGACTGAAATTTTCAGGCATCACAAATTAAAATTGCCAACAGCTTTATCATGACGGGAAATAAACCGCATAGTTTGACCATATTTTTTTCGAATATCTATATAGGATATCACTTAGGTAAGGCTGAGCTAGTCATTTGGCAATTGCTTAAGCATAAGTCAGAAACGATTTCACACGAACGAGTTGTGGATGATCAACTAGTGTTAACATTGTACTGCATAGAAAGGAAATCCAATAAAAAAAACCTTCGATCTCTTTCAGCGTATAAAAATGGCGTCATCGCAATGTACAAATCCTTATCTTCAAATCGTTCCGTACTGTAACATAATATATGGCTTATTTTAGTTCAGTTTCCAACTGAAGTATAACATCCGAGTATTTTTTTTGAGAAAAATAAAAAAAATCACTTAACTTAAAGTGACTACCCAACGAAATAATTCAATGCGGTGTTACGTGTTATCCGAATATACGGCATATACAACCTTACAATGGTTCATTCGAAAATCTAACAGTATCTTTTCCTGATACTAGAAAGTAGATGCAGCTAAGTTTAAAAAAATCTAACTTATGCAGATATTCAGTCAAAATTTCTCTTACGATTACTTCGCACCAATGATCGAACAGCCAGCAAACGAACGACAAGAGGATATAAAACTTACAGGATAGCACGCTTAAGAGCTCGAGCTTGGAAAATGCCATATCCAAATAAAAAAACAACGACACCCAGTAGTTTTTCCGCTGAAGAAAGGAAAGAATTACAGTGATTTTTCTGGTACTCCAAAACTTTCATAATATCTCTATTTTCTTGAAACTTTTTAATAACTTAATTGTAGTGACAAAAACAAGAATTTAAAAAAATTTTTTTGATTAATATCGGTACATGGTTCATTTCACAATTTGCTTTTTATTTTCAACCAAGTGTTTTATTCTAGTCAACAATCTCGTCTACTGCATCGCTACCAATAATTTACAGCTAAGCAAACTAAGTCCCAATAACAACTAACAGCATGTGCACTGAAATTTAAGAGGAAATCTGAAACTTTGAACTAATTCAAGGTAGTTGTATTTAAATAATTAATACAGCAGGTTCACAATTCTGCATGAACCCATATTTCGGTGCATTGAAATATGAAAAAAGTTATTTTAGACTAAACATTCACAATAATTGCATACTCAAGAAAATGAATGGATGTAAAATTGAAATGAATAAAGTTTAAAGATAATTGTTACGTTTCCAGAGAACTTTTGGATAGGTTCGTGACCAATTAAATTTGGTGTATCCACCCGGAGGTGGCATATCTTGTCGATAATTGGTCGCCATCGCTAAAATATCCAAAATTTATCAAATACAAGATCAATAGACTTTTATTATAACAGTTATCTTTTGTTGATAGAATCATGATGATTTCAATTCTAACGTACGGAAACATAAAACAAATTCATAAAAATAAAAACAAAACAAAACGAATAAGAGTATACAACTGTAAACGATAAATCAGCTGTGATATGAAATCAAGGATCGGAATTACTGGACAAAAATAGTAACTAGAATTAGAAAGAAATCAAAAAGAAAAAATTGAAACATTGGGAAAAGTTGTTCATCTGCTATATCGATTGCGAATTTTCCATGGATGTATTAATAAATGAGTCAAGTAAAAGCAAAAGTTTATTTGTTCCCATTCCTTCAAAGTTTTCTATATTTCCGATTGCTTGACCGGAAATTCGTATACCTACCATTCAACCTACTTCGTATCCCTCCAATTAATATACCGGGACGTGCCGGAACACTGGATATACGAATATCGTAAGAACATGAGACAAAAAACAAACAGAATGCATATTTTACGGCCTGGCTTTTGTTCAAAACCGGTTCAGGAGATAGTGCAAATTTTGATTCCTTCCAAAACACATTTCGGAAAGACGGAAGTGATTGTCAATCGGAGTGGGGAATTTTAGAGAAGGGAGAATTCGGGAAAATTTCGGAATTTCAGTTGGGCAGTGAACTTCTAGATTGCTAAATGAATGCTAGAGTCAAGAAGATTTGTAAGAATGGTTAAATTAGATATAGGTAGAATATTTGAGTAAGCGTCAAGTAAGGTTAGAACGTGTGGATAAAACTTTTGTGTTGGATAAGATTGGGTAGATGTTGTTTGTGTCCTCTACAGGTAAGAATTAGTTTCATCTGAAAAGAAAAAGATTGCTTTTATTATATAAAATTTGTGCGAAATGTGGAGAATTTAGCTTGTACTACTTTATCAAAACTTTTTTTTGACAAATTTCGACCCAGATTTTACTTTTTAAACTTAAAACAGATTCGGAATGTTAAACCTGTACATTTAGCAGGTATGGTAAAACCGACAAGCGTTAAAGATGTTGATCAGCATGAAATTGTACGTCAAATTGCGGGTTTTTTGAAAAAAAGTGGCAAAGTAAGGGTGCCAGATTGGTCAGATGTCGTTAAATTGGGCCAAAATAAGGAATTGGCACCGACTTATAACGATTGGTACTACATCCGAACGGCGAGCATTGCGCGTCGTTTGTATATTCGTTCACCGACTGGTAAAAGTTTAATGTCATATTTTTCACCGCTATTTACGTTGTCAACACTTTACTGTTCGTTTAATGTCATATTTTTCACCGCTATTTACGTTGTCAACACTTTACTGTTCGTCATCCTACATATGGTTTCGTGTTGTCATCGGAAACAGCATCGTATCAAACGGTGGTTTTGATAATCGAAAATTTATTTAACATGTAATTTTAAATTATATATAACATATACTTCTAAAGTTTTCTCTTGTAAATCATAAACTTAAACCTAATATATTTAACTTCATACTCAATTTTTCGCCTTATATAATGGAAGAAGAATGAGTGTTAACTTCAGGCTAATACCAACAAACAGAACGCCAAAATCGCTGGGACGATTTTCCTCAATAGTTTAAATACCGTTTAGGTGTTGGTGCACTGAGACGTGTATATGGTGGTAATAAACGACATGGTGTATTACCGAATCATTTTGTGAAATCATCCGGTTCGGTTATACGTAAAGCTTTGCAGACATTGGAAGCTATCAAATGGGTAGAAAAAGATCCGGATGGTAAGGGACGCATATTGACTAAACAGGTTTGTGATTAATTTTATTCGGATAATCATGAAATCTCTTTTCAGTATCACTTGTAGAATTGCATTGATTTTCTTTCTTCACTTTTTTTATTAAGATTGAGAACTATTAGCATCCATCAAATTCGATTTAATCTCCTTATGTTTACAAGTATTTTCATAACTTTCGTCATTGTTGCATAATCAGTTTCAGTCATTTTTGTCTGCTAAATTTCATTGTCAGTTAAAATTTCTCTGTTACCATTGGTAATTTTTCATAGTGATTTTCATCATAGATTAATTTTTATCATTTCTAGGAGGAGAATTTTTGTATTCATTTTAGTTATCGTCTTCACTTCCATATTGCTGGTCTTAGTTTTCATTTATTAATTTCAGTTTAATCTTTTATTTTAGGGTCGCAAAGATCTGGATCGCATTGCATCACAGCTGCGTCAGAATACAAAGCATTCATTCGAACCATAAATTTATGGATGGTTTTGATAAAGAGAGGAAAAAAATTTTTTTTTTGAAAAATTAAAATGATTCTGTTGTTAAATGTAGAAAAATATGTTGAAAATATATTTGTTTGTCATAAACTGATGCTTTTTTACGGTTTAGTTTCTTTAACCGCGTTGCTGTTGATCTAACATAAAAAATTACATGACAATCTCAGCACTCCAGAAATATTTGATGCTGAAAATAAAACATTTTTGAATTCGAGAATTAACTTGGTTTATGTGCTATGGAAAACTTCTTGCAAACACTTCAAGATGTAAGGGGTAATTCAATAGTATATTGCAAATGGTATGGTAAGAATAGTAAGGAAGAGACTGCCATCTTTTCTTTTATATCCGGATGTTTTTTTTTTTAATTATACCACTGTAGGGGTAAGTTTGCAACCGAACAATATCTGCACTTACAAATGATATAAGACATTTGAAGTTGTAGGTGGATGTATTGTCAGGGTATTTTCTATTACCTTTAAAAAGTTTTAAGTATTTGCGGAAACCTTCGATAGCTTCATTGATCTGCATCTTTCACGTGGTGATAAGCGTATAATTGTCCGTATCATGTTGGAACATGTCTAAACCAGATCTGTTTAAGGTAAATATCAGATGGTTGTTTCTTCCAGATGCTACAAATGCATAGAATGGACAAAAAGCAAATTTGATTTATCGGCATAATTTCGAGGGTGTAGTAGCGGTATCATAAGTGACACCGTTAAATTAATGATAAGGAAGGATGTTAAGTTTGACTTTACCTGGTTCTTTGCATCCTAGCAATAAGGATGCATTCTCATGGTAAGTTAGCTATAATTCTTAATAGTTCGTTAATACGAAAATGAACAAGACTTTTCCTTTTCTCGACATTTAAACCTTTTTCGCTTTTTTTTTTGTCAAGAAATGATTTAACGGAACAACCGGTGTTGTTCCGTTAAATCGAGCACGTAAAAAATTGTAGCATTAACTAAAAAGCATTTAATTACAGTATTAAATAAAAAACAATTTCTGTTTTTTCTTTGAGGAAGGTAGTGTTTTGAAAATTTTTTGTTCCTCTAATTTACCGGAATTTGAAGCTAGCAGTTTACTTGGCCACGTGTTGATAACTAAATTTCGGAAGTCTTTATTCAAAATAATAATAATGTAATTTGAGCTCTTCAAGTGACAATAGAAAGAAATTTGAAAGTTCAAATTTTGAAATATTATACTGTTTTAAGTTTGGGAGCTATTAAACTTCAAAAAACAATTGATGGATAAATAGATTGCTAATGATGATTGGTATTTGTTCCAATTTTTCAATATTAGTATATATTCTGCATTTTCAGGAATGAAAAAGGTTTACTGGTATATGGTGCTCATTGTACGATTGTGATAGTTGATGTACTTCGTAATAAAATTATTCAGACTCTTGATCGACATACTTCAGCTATTACACATGTAAGTTTTTTTATTCTCCTCCCGGAAAAATTACTTTATGATTCACTAAGGATGTTGCGATTCTGTAGTCATAACGATGGGATAGTTTCAAATTGAAACTTTGAAACCTTGATCTTAGGAGTAATTTCAGATTTGCTGCTCATCAGAAGAGGAAGTAGGTTTCTCGGCCGATGTACGATTAAGATGTGCATCTGCTGATGTTAGCGGTACAATAGTTGTATGGGACATTGTAGAAGGTGTCGAACTATCATCTTTTTCTATTCCGAATAGTGCAGTTTTGAGTAAGTTTTCGCGTTTTTGGATTAGAAAATATTATGCATTTTGTAATTAAATTATTATCTATTCTAATACAGTCAAAATTATGTATTTATAAAGAAACTATGATGAAATTATTTGCCTAAATCAATTATGAATGAATAAGTATGTCTCTCTGTCTTTTGGTTTTCCTTTGTAGAATCGAATAAGTAGGTAGTTCAAGTAAAACATCACATCATAGCCTTTTATTTATTGTTTACCAAAAAGGAATAATTGATGTTTATCTTGTGCTGTTTGGTTTCTTTCGTCTCTTGAATTTTTCAGGTCTTGATTGGTTCCCTTGGGAAGATACAACTCGTGATTTTCTTTTGGTATTACATTCCCCAAATAATTTGGTTTTATGGAATATGGTGACTGGAGATCGAATTTGGAATGTCACGTATTCTCAAACCTTCAGCAGTTTTTCACTTGATCCATTCGATTCACACAAAATTACTTGTTGGTGCAATTTTTTTGAATATAAATCTTGTCTGATTAAATTTTGCGAATTACCTGAAATGCTGCAGAAATATTAAACTTAAAAAAGAATCTTCACTGAATTACTTTGCTTTGCTTTAACTGTGCAGCTTAAGAGATGTTCGAGCTATCGTTTTCAGTCGTACTTTGATTTGTTAAACCTTATTTTTCTTTTGCAATCGTATGTGTTCCAAAATACTGGAGAATTTTTTCAGTGTTGATTTTTTCTTTTAAAAAGTTGATCTCATATTAGAATGAAATAGCTGATTTGCAGTTAGTCTAGTCGATACTGGTTCTTTGCTGTTCGTTGACAATGTTTTGCTTCATAAAGCTCCATCAGGTGAAGGTACTTCGCTGTTGGTGTTCGATACTGTATCAGCTACAATGCCAATTATACAAATTGAATATCACAATGCTTTTCCAAATATCCTTTTTGCAGCAACTCAAAATGAGGTTAGATTATCGTGTTTGGTTCATATATTACTTGCGTTTACATTAGACATTTTTTAACAATATGAATGGGTATTGAGAATAGTGCCCTTTGAAAGAAGGGGAAAATGTTTAAAGAGGTAACAAAATTTATGATTAGAATTCGGATCCTAGATCCAGTGGCTTTTTCCTTTTTTAGTGGTGAGCAGAGAGAGAGGGAGGGACAAAAGAAATAAAATTTAACAGCATAAGGCAAGGTCGCTGCACCAATATGGTTGTTCTTAATGCTTTTCGAAATTTGTTTTTAGCAGGACAAAAATATCTTGAGCTAATTAAATGAAACAGTTTGAGGCAAGTATTCTGGACCTTATTGGGAAAATCGATGCATGTTTATCTCACTTATTGCATAATCACTTCCAATAAAAAATGTGGTTATATTGAATGGACAGAATGTTATGGTGATCACTTGAATTTGTACGAGAATATAGTATCATCTGTCGATAAATATCTCTTTAATTCGTTCCTGTTGAAGTACAAATTGTGTAAGTATAATTCGGTTATTCATTATTTTAGATTGCATGCGTTGAAATGGAATGTTATTGCATTATTTGGCGGTATATATGTCATGCACCATTACTGCGCCTGATGACCTGTAGTGAACGTGACATTATTGTAACAGTGCATTCCAATGGTACCATTGAATGGCGATCTTGTAAGATATTGGAGAATGAAAAGGGTAAAACAACACTAACTTATGAGTTGCTATATTCGAGTGAAACACAGCGGCAAACAGAACACTGTCGGATATCTGCTGCAGCATTATGCCCTATCACGCAAACTACCATTGCTTTATTATATAATTCAGGAAACATTTCTGTTTATCAGTTGGTAAGTAGATGTTTTATTTCTGGTTTACTCGAAGAGCAAGGTCCAAAAATTTCTAGCTCGAAAACATAATCTTTAATTTTATCACTGTTTGAAATGTATGGAAATTTCTGTAGCTGGATTTTTTGATTTATAGAGTTTAAAAGAAGACGATATAGTACTGCCTTATCGATCATGCTACATCACGGATATAATTAGCGTTGGTGAAGATTTGTGCTACTCAGTAAATGGTCACTTGAAGTAAGTGGTATTTCGTTTACTTTTTTTTTTCTAAATCATTTGATCTTTTCTTTGTAGTTAATGCATTCAATTTAGGATGTCAAACATAGTACAGATGTTTTCATTGGGTCAAGGAGTAACGACAGTACGCATGCAACCAGGGCACGTTGAGAAAAATGGTAAAGTAATGCAATTAACTGCTCTGGGAAATAATCAGGGAATCTTACGATTGGTGGACATTTCAGCAGGAATGATCTTCCGAGAGCTGCATATTCATACATGTCCTATTAAGTAACTTGTCATATCTTCAATTTGTTCTAGTATTCAATTATAATTGTTCGGTGCTGTTTTGAGAACTTATTCAGTAAACTTATTTACTATTTAACACTTTTAGAATTTATGTACGGCTGGGTACCCTGTTCGTGATATCTTCTCTTTATTAGACATAGGTGTGTTTATCCTTGCCGCCTTCAAAACTTACATTTGGTGACAATATTTTGCCATGCTGATTAAAAACGATATTCAGCACTAACCGATGCTCATTTTTAATTTTAACGCATAATATTTCATCTGTTTAACTGTATTTCATCATAATTAGAAAGAAGAAGACTGGCAATTTGTTGCCATGTGCTATATGATAGCAAATTGTCAACCTTATAATTGAAAAAATTTGCATTTTCAAACGAGATTTCAAATTGAAAAAGCAAAGAAATGCTATGTAAAGCAGTTACAGATGTATGGATTGGTGTGGACCGCATAAACTTATCTCGGCTGCATATGTTCATCCCTTGAGCGCTTCATCACTAGTCAAAAATGATATTTTTATTACGGATATTCGGACAGGTGAAATATTTCAATATTTTCTCACCAAAATTTCCCAATTGCCACAACTTATGAATAATTGTGATATTGTGATATTTGTGATATTTTTTGTTTCTTTTTTTGCAGGTGAAGGTAGGAGGTTGCGACCAGAAGTGGAAGAAACTCCTGTAGAAATGTTACGGGTATCATTCTACCAGTAAGTTAATTTGTTGTTTACTAAGATTGGTTACTTCTTATCGATAACGATCAAGCTCTCATATTTCTTTCCTCTTTTCTGTCCTCGTTCCTTCTCTTGAAAAGCGTAACAAATACCTTTAAATAATTTTAACCCAACTACTCATCTAGATTGTTGTTGATCGCTGTCAAATTCCCCATGTATTATCTCTTTTCTTTGAAATTTTCGCTACGCATTGTTCTAATATCCTTTGAATACTATGTTAAGATTATATATCTCCAGTCCCCGAAAATATAGTCTTCTATAACGACGATTTCCATGTTTAGTTGCTACGTTGCAATTGGCTTCCGTAATGAACCGCTGGAGATTTGGCACCTGAAATCGATGCGTTTGCTGAGAAGAATGTCTCGGTCATGCCCTATTATTATTGATATGGTGCTCTTTCATCAGTCCTTTTATTGGAAGTTTAACTAGATTGATTTCAATTTCTAAATTTGAAGCTCGTTGGTTTTCACATTTCTAGAATCAAATTTTCGAAATTATTCTATATGCAGGCTTGGTCCGGAAAGCATCATGCGGCAAAACAGATTTCACAAGGGGATGAGCCTGTCTTTCGGGAGAATCTTGTTGTCTTAGATGAAGAATGTCATCTATACCATGTGGTAGTGAAAGGCTTACATGTAAGGGATGGAAAAGAAGTGAATTCACAGGTATAAACAGAAGTGGATTTGTATATTATCATCAATATATTACATAAACGTGTTGTTTTTTTTCTTATTTTTGATGAAAGTTCTTTCAAGTTTTTTGGAAGAAACTTTTTTGAATTGTACTTTTAAAATTTTCAAAAAAGTCTGTCTAGTTGAGAGATCACTTGGATGTTCCATTCAGAACTTCATCGTAATTGAAGATTCCATATAGATGTTTTGTAGGTTGTGCAGATTTTTCCGATCAAACCATTTCATTTGATCTGCTTAATGATTTTAACTGTTCTTAATTTCAATAATAATGATACTATGGAAGGAAAAAGAGACATAGAAGTGAGGAATTTATGGCTTTCAACTTACTAGCTTTCGTTAATGTTTTCCTAAAGGTTTTTTGCAGTGGAAAAGTGGTGCCGCAGTAAAATGTTTGGTATGGAAAGATGATTTATTGGCAATGGGTGATGGTTGGGGACGATTAGGTGTATGGGATTTAGGACGACGACAGTGCCATCAAACACGTAGCACTACAAGAGGACCAATTTTGAAACTTGTTTTCTCGCGAATTCCCGGTGATCATACGCTTGCTGTACTACACCAGTATAC
This sequence comes from Loa loa, assembly GCF_000183805.2. Lineage (NCBI taxonomy): Eukaryota > Metazoa > Nematoda > Chromadorea > Rhabditida > Onchocercidae > Loa > Loa loa. The sequence goes on along the minus strand of NW_018108376.1, from coordinate 3,789 downwards.
CGTTGTTCTGTGGGATTCTGAAAAGCTTGTTGTACTTCAGGTATATATATTACATCAGACTAAATCCGGCGTAAACTTTCTTTAATCCAGGTTTTTGAAGGAAAATTAATTGGGCTTACATCATAATTATTAAATTCTGATTTATCGGAATTCATGAAAATCGTTTTTTGAAGAATTTCATTTCCGTGTTTTAGCAGAGTTCATTTTGAGTTTAAGGTAATCATTGTTTCATTATAAAATGGATGTGAAGATGACAATGTCATTGCGTTTAAAGCAAACACATATATTTATTTCAACTTATTCTCCAGTTTCCCAAATTTTTGTCTCTCGCTTCTCACTAACGTATTTTTGATAAAAACCTATTGCATAACCTTAACTTGAGTTGTATTTAGCTGTTATTCTAATTAGCATTAGCTTGTCTTTTTCTAATCATACTTATTTTTTAGCAGTGCAATAGTATCGCTACTTCAGTTTCATTCTTGGATCTTGATTTGCATGGCATATGTCCGCTAGTAGTTTGTTCGGATAGTTCGTTCCGTTGTATATCGCTTGTTCCTTCAGAAGTTCATCGTCGTCATTCAGGTTTAAAACTTGGACATTCCGTTGAATTACGAATTTCAAACTTGTTCAATCGTTCTTTTGTGGTTTCTCTTGAATTAATTGCTTAATGAGATCTTAAACTTACTATTATATATTATTGCTTTCATTATTTCGAATATTTTCTAGATCTTCCTCTGTTGCTTGAAATTGATTCCTCGCAACTTTTAACAACAGTTTCGAACGGTGATTCGAAAATTATGCTTTTGCATGGACTTTTGAAACTAAATGACAGGATCCCATCTGATTCTAATAGTCTTCATTGGTATCCTGTGGTACATCGACTTTTCGGTGAACGATGGTTGTATGATCTTTGGTCGGTAGTAATATCTACACTACATGATACACCACTTTCATCGCGACTGCAAATATTTTGGAGCCCATCCCATTTAAAAGTAACTTTTCTTTGATTATGGTTTTGTATTTCCTTTCTTCCTTTGCTTACTTATATTAAATTTTAATATGCTTCAGCGAAGAGTTGAACAGCTTCTTGCATGTCTGATGAGCTTACCTGATTTGAATTCTGCTCAGATTGACATTTTGGTTCATCTTGCAGTTGTCTTACAAAAGGTTGGTTTTTTTTTTTCGAATTTTGCCCAAAAAGTCCTGCACATTTGGTTTTTATCAAATTTTGAGAAACTTTCTTAGTTTTTAATAAATTTTATGAGAAATTGGTATCTTTTCAAGCGTGATTGGGCGATGCAGTTGTTACTTGGTTCGCATGAAGAATGTCGTACTAGCGCCTTGCGTGCTTGTCTTCTTGCTTCGAATGTTTCTTCGGAAGGAGCTCAAAGTATTATCAAACTTGTTGCAACTAATCTTATTGCAAATGAATGCATGACAGGTGATGAAGATTTCTTTGTTTTTAAAGTAAATCGCTAAAAATTGGAAATCTTTTTTTACAGTTATTTATAATCTTTGTAATACATGTCTATTGGTATTCCTTCGTTATAAAATATTACCTTATTATTTATTTTATTGATTTCAAACTTATTTTTAATGCAATAAATTTGTAGATGGTGTACAAATGTTATTTTTGATTGGACACGGTGATGATGCGTGTCGTTATCTGCAGGCTCATGGCTTCTGGAGCAAAAGCTTTCACTTCGCTAAAGTCATTTACTCTATATTGTTGAATTTAACTTAAAATATATCTTAAACTTTGATTGCTAATTATTAATATTGCGAAAGGAAGATGTTTTCGAGATTACCTGTTCCTTATTATTATATTCTCACTATTAGTGATTTCTTCTAAAGAAAAAGTGTTGCTAAATATATTATTAGTTGTAGGTTTCCCTAATTGCATTCATGTTTCTTTGTTTAAGATTTCTTTACCTGTACTGCATTTATGGTGAGATATATTCATTGAGTTGGATAAATGAAAAGACATGCATATAGAAAGTGTTTGATTCAGCAATAAGTCTTCACATGGCTAATTGTGACATTTAAGATAAATAGAATTTCCTAATGAACCAGTGAATTACAACGGAAAAGCTTATCTGAGGTAATCTATCCATGGAACGTATCATGAAGAGTAAAAAAATTAAAGTCCTCTCAAAATGTGACAAAATTTTTGATTTTCAACATTATTTCAGCTTGGTTTCGATGATTGGAAGGATGTTGGGAACAAATGGGTTGAACATTTAGTAACATCGAAATCACAAAAGGTAAGTTGAAATGGGATTAATTTGCCTTTATTTCTTTCCGATTTCCAATTTTCACCGTTTCAGATATCATTCCAATGCATTTCAGAATTTATGCTCTTTATTGGCTGCAAATGTTGGAGATTGGAATCGATTATCGATGCTTTTAACACAGAATTCGAAGGTAGCAGTTGCAAGGCATTTGCTTAAAATTGTTGAAGCCCGATCAATTTTTGTTGCATATCATCCACCCGCTGAATCAACGGATGAGATTCGAGAGGTTGTACCTCCAGTTTCTGATCCGTAGCATCTACAGTATTGTTGAATTTTGAATATTTTGGTTCTAGTGGGAAAATGAATGTAAGAAATTGTGCAGCAAAAAATTTCTTTGACGCTATTGTATTCCGAGTGTAAGATGGTACTGTTACGATTTAGCCTCGTACTGTTATGATTTAGCCTCGTCATAGGTATTTTTTGTCAAGATGTAGATTTATGACAAATAGTGTCGTAAGAGAAAGATAATGATTAGAAGGGTTTTCCTAATATATTCCTGATATGCTCAGAGGATGTGAAAAGCGTATTTTAGTACTGTTGCTAATATGTTTGTCATATTTTGTGTCGTTTAAAGAAGTTTGAAAGGGTGCACTAATTTTTAATTGTCATTTGGTATAATTTGGCTGAAAATTTAACATGGCCTAAACTTCTTAAGAAACGCATATTGAAAATCTCATTCGATTACTCTCTTCTCTCTCCCTCTCTCTCTCTCTTTCTCTCTCTAAAGAGATAAAAAATTCTAATGCAGATAAAAAAGAATTGTATAGAAACATATCAACAAACATATATTATTATTATTTGAAAATTTTATTTTTGTATTATCGGACATATCTGCCTCTCTCCGTTTCTTCTTCTCTCTTCTACTCTTCTTGCTTCGTACTTTTAAATCATAATAGCATCAATTCATGTAATTAAGATAATTAATGGTGTGAAAATTAAGGAATCATTATTGTATAAGATGAATAATACAGTATTTTACACATATCATTGCATCATAATTAATAATAATAAGAAGAATAAGAATAAGGAGAATAAGGATAAGGATAGCCCTTTAAGGATAAGGATAGGGACAATAATAGGGATAAGGATAGGATAAGGGGATAAGGATATAGGGATAAGGATAGGGGTAAGGATAAGGATAAGAAAGAATAATAATGACAATAATAATAATAATATCTAATAGTAATAGTAATAATAATAATAATAATAACAACAATAATAATAATTAATAATTAATAATTAATAACTAATAGTTAGCACTTAATGATTAATAATTAATACTTGATAATTAGTAATTAATAATTAATATTTAATAATAATTAATAATTAGCAATTAGTAATTAATAATTAATGACTAATAATTAATAATAACAATAGTAAGAATAATAATAATGATAATAGTAGTAGTAATAACAATAATAATAATAGTAATAATAATAGTAAATAATAATAATAATAATAATAATAATAATAATAATAATAATAATAATAATAA
>NW_018108375.1:116584-120113 GCF_000183805.2 Loa loa | reverse complement strand
TTTTTTTTTGTTTATTTCATATGAATCATTTTGTTTTTTTACGGTAATTTGAAATTTCAACAGGCGGATCCTAAAGAAATAATAAGTGTACAAATGGGAAAGAGGTATCTCTTTGTAATCATTAATTTTCCCAGCAACATTTTTTTAGATCAGATTAGATTTATTAGTTTCAACACAAAAGTCATTGGATTTTTATACATGGATTTAATTCTCAAATATTACTTTTATGCAATCATTCGTTATAAATTGCTTAACTTGCTACCTTTACTTCACTTTAACAATCGTAATTGTTAGAATTGGAAGAGTGAGTAATTAACATTAGTTATTAGTTAAGTTGTTGAAATTTAATTACTAATTACTTTGATTTAAGGTACGAATTGAAGATGATATAGTAATCTGGTCCCATGGCAATGAGCGTATGAGTAATGTACCACGAACTGTGGATGAAATCGAACAGTTCATGTCCAGTTCATGTTCGGAAGGTAAATAAGCAGTTATTGATCAAACTGAACAAATCAAATTTCACTCAAATAATCCGAATGATTAAATGAGTAACTGGTTCAAAGAAAACTTAAATTCACTATTATAACTTTATATATTTGAATGCATAGCATAACCTACATTAACAAAATCGTTGACAACTAAAAAAAGACATACCATACATCTTCAAGCTATATTTCACGAATATTCTAGTTTTTCCCTGTTAAAAAATGAGAAACTGAATTTATCCTACGAAAAGAAGAAAAGGAAATTTCTCATTGAAAAAACCAGATTTTGAAAAAAGAAAATAAGATTACAGAAATTAATGAGAAAAAAGTAAGATCGCTTATATGAATTGAAATACTGAAGTGATGATAATCGGATTTAGTTTTTATCCTTATTGTAAAAAGTTTAACTGTTGCCTCACTTTTGTCACTTGATATCAATTTTTATCATTTAACGCATGTATCACTTAACACTTAATGCCTGTTTTATTATTTACTAATGTTATTACTATCAATTTACCAATCATAGATGCAATCAGTTTCCACTTTATCAATTAAATTGTCACTATTGAAAGTTTAACTTTTGTTACTTAAAACTAAGACATTGTTGCTACTATTTCTAAGTTACTGTTGTTATTTCCAAAATTTGCATTACCTTTTAGTTATTAGTACTTGTTGTTTAATTATGTTGTTTATTTTATAACTTTATCGAAAATTCTTTATTCTTATAAGAACAATTCTCATTCCTTATTCAATTCACTGTAACATGCAATAACTGTGAATTATTGTCATCGTAATAATTGTTATAAAATGATAAAAATAACAACAGCAAACTGATAGGAGAAAAAAGACATAAAGTAACTATGAGTTATTGTCATCACCATAACTACTGCAAGCTGATATCATGCATAATATCACACTGTATTAATGAGCTCATTAATGAACTGTAGACGGTCGATCAGTTAATTGAAACCTTCGTTCACATCTTTATTTTCGTGTTATTTATTGAAAATAAGTTTCTGGAAATTAATGATTCGCGAAATTTAAGTGCTTAAAAGTTTTCTTCTATCTCTAATTTATGTAAGTATTTCACATATATTATGTGGAAGTTCTCTTTACACAAATGATACTTGCGCATTGTCTCTGCGCCTGTGTCACATTTTTATATATTCAACTATATATGAACAGCCAAAGTGAAAGGAAGTGAAATATTCGGTTGAATTGATATTTGAGACCGGAAATTTCGCATTTAATGGTGCAGTATTGTTGTTGATGCAGTTTGAAGTAATCGATCGGATGGGAGCATTGTAATGTTTGACTCTTTAAGGAGAGTCATTAATTAATTGATTAAGTACTGAGAACCAAATTTCTCAATCAAGTTATTTCGTGTAACTAACATGTCTAACAATGTTTGTGCGAGGATGAACATGATACAATACATTTTCGTAATAAACTTACAGAAATAAATCTCCCAAATTACTTATCATGTATGTACGAACAGTTCAGAATTTCGGATAAAAGGAAATGACCCGGTCACTTCCTTCATTCCTATTTTCATATTATCCGGTTTCAGAATGCCTAAATGAAAGCTTTAAACACTGCTGGAATATTTTCACGTAAATCGATTCTACTCTATCTGCATTATTATTATTCAATGTCATTTAACGACCTCTACATTCGATTTTTGACTCAGTCTTACGAATAGATGTAAACATATTCTTTACATGCTGGATTATTTGGCATACATTCTGCAAAATAAGTACTATGTAATTAATCATTTGATAAAGTATTAACCATTTGAATAGCACAAATTATGAGCTAAAATAGCCGGATATGTATCGTTTTTCTTCTTCCGATTATAATTATCATTTCCTGAAGCTTTCACTTCTCAAATCATCATAAACATCACAACAACATTGTCAATTCTTTTATTCTTTCATATATTTTGTCGTTATTTATTCACTTATTAATTCATTTATTTATTTGTGTCTGCTCATTTATATTTACTAATCAAGACAATAATTATTAGAATATTATCGTATTAATTTAGAAAAAAAAGTGATACTATGAAATTAAAATCCAAAAACTCATCACTCTATGCTTATTAATATTCCTTAGGATCATTTTTATTTTTCTATCTCATAAATTATGCTAATTAAGGATAAAAAATTTTAAGATGAAATAATCCTTCAAACGAAAAAGACAATCCAAAAAATGAAAAACTAATTTCTTTTCTTTCCAAATTTAAATTATAAGAAAAAGTCAAAATTATAACAAGACCATAGCATAATAATAATTATTTGCAATATATCTTTTAAATATCTCATATTAAACCAAATTTTCTCTGTGAATTATTTCATTTATTGCTTAACGAATAGTTTTATAATTAATAAAAAGTGAATAAATGAATGATGATGACGATGTCTTATATAATGAGATGAATTTAGATCTAAAAAGAACGATGCAAAACTTGGCACAAGCTAGTACTAGGCTCAATAGGCTATTATTGTTTATTATTATTATTATTATTATTATTGTTATTATTGTTATTATTATTATTATTATTATTATTATTATTATTATTATTATTATTATTATTATTATTATTATTATTATTATTATTATTATTATTATTATTATTATTATTATTATTATTATTATTATTATTATTATTATTATTATTATTATTATTATTATTATTATTATTATTATTATTATTATTATTATTATTATTATTATTATTATTATTATTATTATTATTATTATTATTATTATTATTATTATTATTATTATTATTATTATTATTATTATTATTATTATTATTATTATTATTATTATTATTATTATTAATTATTATTATTATCATTATCATTATCGTTAATATTAACATTATTATTACTAATTACTATTATTATTAATTATTATTGTCAACCATTTATTTATTCATTATTATTATCATTATTGTTATCGTTATTATTATTACTATTATTATCATCATAACTATTACTTATTATCATTAATTAATTAATTAGTCACTAATTATT
>NW_018108375.1:114001-115762 GCF_000183805.2 Loa loa | reverse complement strand
TTATTATTATTATTATTATTATTATTATTATTATTATTATTATTATTATTATTATTATTATTATTATTATTATTATTATTATTATTATTATTATTATTATTATTATTATTATTATTATTATTATTATTATTATTATTATTATTATTATTATTATTATTATTATTATTAAATTATTATTATTTGGCATTTTTTTGAAAATAAGAATAAAGATGCACAACAATACAAACATCTCCATGGGACATTTTCCAATAACTAATTTCAATACATCCACAAGCGCATCATATCTATTTAAATTTTACTCGCTCACACTGATTGATACATTATTAAGTCATCTGACTTTTTTTCCTCGCCAATTTTCACCGTACTTTTTTATCAACCATCTGAACATTGCTTGCGATGGAAAACGTAGAAAAAATTGCATTTTTCGTTTTTTCCCGCAATTTCTGATATGGGTTGGAAATGAATTTTCATTTAAAAGTTTTCAAGTTTTCCATCATTTCTGTTTTATGACACTTTTTGAATATTATAAAAATTTCGAACAAATAATTTTCAGATGGCAATAACAAACGTGATTAATTTGTACCAATTAGGAGTGGAACTTTTTCTTCATAACAATTAAGTTTTGTTATATTGAATTAAAAAATGTTTCTTATTTATTTAGTGAAACATATTGACTTGTTTACGTTTACTTATTGACTTACAATGCCCTATTATAACATCGAATCAATCTTTTTTAATTAAAAAATCATGAAACAATTCCCTCCAATTAATAGCAAAATAAGTGATTGGAATGAATGTCATGTTATCATGTTATCTCCATACCGACAATTTTAATATCGGGAACATCTCTATTTGTAATATGACCGATTAGAATAATGATAATCAGGCGGTGATGGGAAATGACAAACATTCCACTGAAATGATTTATAACAGTTCGATAGAGGGACACTTTCAAGATTAAGTCATCATCATTCGATACCGTTATATGGATAGATTATTAATTCATCAATCGAAATGTATGCTAATTACAATCAATTGGTATTTTACTTCACTGCTGTAGGCCAGTATAATACTTTGTGCCGAAAAAAGGGAATGCCCAAAAGTTTCTTCTTCCTCATGAATTATTTATTGCCTAATCTTTTATATTTAGTACAAAACTGTATTAGTAGATAGTGATTTCACGATTAAAATCGGTCATCTGATTTGATATAATCATTAAATGTTGAATCATTAAATGAATTTTTCATGAAATACTTTTGAAATAAATAATTGAAAAGTTACAATAATTCTAATTTCCAGAAATGGGAAATTGCATGAAAAAATCAATTTTGCTATTTATATTTATCACATCCCACTTCCATATTATCCATATACATTATTCTTATTTTTTCATTCTCTTTAAATTATGGTTTAGATTATTCTTTCAAACTGCTGAAATTCGAATTTGTTAACACTTTTACCTGAAGAAACAATTCAAAATATTATTTTTGTTGCGAATAAATTTAATGTGTGACAAAATTTTGCAAAGTTTCAATCAGTCATTGTTGTATGGTTTTGATGGAAGCAGAATGACAGTAATAAATAATTAATAATAGTAATAATGGTAATAATAATGATAATAATAATAATAGTAATAATAATAATAATAATAATAATAATAATAATAATAATAATAATAATAATAATAATAATAATAATAATAATAATAATAATAATAATAAGTAATAATAATAATAATAATAATAATAATAATAATAATAA
>NW_018108375.1:110062-113544 GCF_000183805.2 Loa loa | reverse complement strand
AATAATAATAATAATAATAATAATAATAATAATAACAATATAATAATAATAATAATAATAATAATAATAATAATAATAATAATAATAATAATAATAATAATAATAATAAATGTAAGTATTATCATTATCAGTATTTCAATCAACATTACATCAGCTAAAGCTAGCATGTGCTTAAATTTTAAGTTGGAAAAGCCTTAATAATATATGTTAGCATTTCTCAATTATTAATTTACCTGACCTTTTCCAATTATGCCACTATTTTAGAATTGTGTGATTAATGTAATCCATTATTTTATTGTCAAATCTGTTCTAAAATTTTCATTTTATTATTATTTTATTACAATACAGGATAACAGTTGTGAACTGTACTTAATTACAGTTAGATGATATTAATTGTGTTAATATTAATTGTTTAATTATAATATGACTCACATTATAAATTTATAATTGTATTTGTTAAATTATTAATTATAATAAATAATTTATATTTCATCATCTTATCATTATCAATCAGAATAGGCCATTCTTTAGACTGAAAATTCATATAACAAATTCAGAGACCAATTTTATATCATAAACTTGTCCAATCGTCCCTCTTTTTCTTCTTCGTCGCACAGAAATATTAGTTTCAAATTAGTCCATTTGAGCATTTTATGATATTATGCAGATTTGTATACTTCCCCTTTCTCTCTCTCTCTCTCTCCCTCTTTCTCTTTGGGATGTCCATTGAAGGTCACTATTGGGTAATGTCATTTCATGTTTTTATTTACTGTTAACGATATGTGTACCTGAATAATGAATGCATTAACTGATTTATGGGTCATCATTATATTTCCTCATAGTTTCACCAGTTGTAGTACCATTTTATCTTACTCATAAATGATACCACCACTTTCGGTATGATTTAATGATATTGTTGTCTGATAATATGTCCATCCCATATTTAACAACAATAAATGACCTTTAGCCTTTATCATCAATGTTTCGAAATTGACATCAAAATTGACCTCATGTAATATCAAACCGTAATAGCAAATGAGAAACAAATGTGTATTTGTAATCCTTTTTTCTGTATAATTTTCTTAATAATTTGATATCATTAAAAGCTCTTCATAAGTTTACTTTTATATTATCAACTTATTTGAACAAAAATGAAATTTGTGTTGACTGCTTGTTTGTAAACAGATGCTATCCTTCATCTAATAATAAAATAACTAAAATTAAATTTGCATAATTTGTCTAAGTTTTTAAACTTATTGTTAAAGAACCTTAAGGGAAATAAGTATAATAGATGAAAGCTTTTGTTAAACTTAAACATTGTTTAAAAAAGAGTTATCATTTTTCCAATGGCTCATTAGGATGACGCTCAAAATTGACTCATTAATGATTTGTTGTTAAGCGATACATCTTATAACATCCCATTCTTGGTCTTTAGTTAGTCATAATTATGTCAAAATTATTCTCTTAGTTAATATCAGGATTGTAAGTTAATTATTTTATTTCAACAATTTTTCCAAAATGATAATTTGCATAAAATTTTGAGATTAAAATTAGCCACAATACAGCAATTCATTTAACTTTCCCTAAGACTTTTTCGCTTAATCATATGATGATTAAGTTTGGTATGTGATTGGGAAATGCTGTGATCATTGTGGAATGAAATATTAATTGCTATATCGTCATTTAATTCAACTTTTATTTTCAAAACTTCGCCGCTTTTAATTTTTACGAGTGAATTCATTTCCATATGAATTATTCAGTGCACACAAAAACAACGATAGTATTTTATTTTTCTTTTTTTTCTCTTAAATATTTATGATTGATTTTCTAATAGAAGTAGACGAATTGCATATGTGAGACATTGGAATGAATGATTCTTAAATTTAAATCATTTTAAACTCATCTCGTTGAAACAACCTTTATCCTCATTTACTAATTAGCAACTTGTTAACAAAAAAAATTAAATGAAATGCTTGGAAAAGTATTTCAGAAGTTTAAGGGAATTTCAAAATCAACAATTCATTAAATTTAAAACCATAAAATTTGCTAAATACACCAAAACGACGCAGAAAACTTTTCAATTTTTCAAAATCTTGTAAGTTGAATTTAAAAACGAATGCAAACAAATTCATTAATTTTTACATGATTACGTATGCCAAAATGTAGCACGTGCCGAAAACGTAACCATTAGATTTCCGGATTGTTTCCGAAAATATTTTTTAGCTTCTAATTCCGATTTTTACCAAGCTGTTATACTTATTCAAATTTTCAAGATTTCTTTTCATTTCAAAAATTTCGCTACTATCAACCTTTATGGCATCAACAACTTTAATATTTTTCCCTTCTTACCGATAATTATTAGTGGCAATAATAATTAGCATTTAGCATTAATAACAATCAGTAACAACAGCAATAAGTCCTTATAATAGTAGTAACAACAATATTAATTGTAACAATTATAATAATAATCGTAAGAATGATAATAACAATAGTAATAATAATAACAATAATAATGGTAAGAATAAAAATAAGTACAAGTTATAATAATCAACTAATGAAACCCATGATATGATTCATTCGTAGTGAAAATCTTTTCTGTATGCAAGTTTGAAATCGCTAATTTTAATGATTAAATAGTGGTTGTTAAGAGGAAATCCATCTAATAAAGTAAACTTTATTGATGGCATGGATGTGTTTCAGTTTGCATGTTCAAAGATAACTAAACCTAAGCCTAAGTTTAAGCCTAAGCCTGATCATAGTTCTATCTTATCATTTCGTCCCTCATTCTGCCATTTCCGTTTTTTTTTCGCAAAAAGTATTGAGACATTTAAAGAATAGACTAAGTTTCGATAGGAAAAAGTGCATAAGTAAGGACAAAAAGTTTGATTCCTACTTCATCCATCCGAAGATTTCTTGAACTTAAATTAAATTTCAGTTTTTTTTTCTTTTATAAAATTTCTTATGCATAGAAAACTGCTAAAGTCATAACTCCCATATGAATAGATTATAGCTAATTACGACAAAAAATTAATTATGATGAGCAATCATTATTGTTATAGTGATAATCGTATGAAAGAATAAACTGAAGGGAGAAAATTTTTAGGCTTATATAGTGAATTAAACTTTGAAATGAAATAATACTTTTAATATTATACAAATGAAAAGATAGCCTGATAAATCACATTTTTGTTGTTTGCGTTTTTTTAGCAACAATTCCCTGGAGAAAAATTGTGTAAGAAGAGGTCATAAGGCTTGGCTACTTTTTTTCCCTTTTAGGACCAGGCTTTTTTCTTCATTTTATCGTGAAATTAACTTCCTTTTTCTTCTTTTCAAAATCAAATCGATTTATCGTCTTCTTATCTTCTTTCTAGAGTTAAGTTTTCATTATTTCTTCCTTTTTCTTTTTCTTTTTCTTTTTTTTTTTAAATTTTGTAAGTCTAATTATTTTACTTTACTTTTCTTGAAATTACTACTACTTTTTT
>NW_018108375.1:105393-109497 GCF_000183805.2 Loa loa | reverse complement strand
TTCTTTCTTTTTCTTTTTTTTTTTTAAATTTGAAGCAATATTTTACTTACTTTTCTGAAATTACACTACTTTTTTGAATTTTTTCACCTTTTAATGTTCAAACCAATTTTTTATCCTTTTTAAGCCTCCATCAATTCTTTTTTCTTTTTCTTTTTTTTTTGAAAAAGTTAAACAGCCATTTTCACTTTTTTTTCCATTTTATTTCGTGCTTCCTTTTTTTTTTTAAAAAAAAAAAGAGAACGATGTTAATGTTTGAAAATTTTTGTGGCTTAATGTTAGCAGTATTATTTGGAGAGTTGACAAATTCCTTCCAACAATGAGTAAAGTTTACTCAACAAACATTGACTTTTCAACTTCTTAACACTAATGATACTGATTGTCATCTGAAAGCATAAAGTCTATAATTCTATTGTGTGACACAATTCAATTCATTTTTCGAAATAAAATAATTCAAATTTGGCTATTAGCCAGTGAATGAAGCGGACAAACGAAGATATATACATATGACAAATGAAATGCATTCTTTAGCCGATTATCTTTGAAAGCAAACTCTTTCCGATGCAACCAACATTAACTCAAATAGTTAATTTAATTTCCATAATTTAATTTCTGTAAGAGTATGCGTTTTATATCTCTTTGTGTGTATAATATATAGCAATTTGCGTATATAAGTAGTTTGTCTGGACAAATATTCAGTAATTCCGTTTCCGATACTAAAAACTCTTTAGCTCTTAGTATTGATTAGTTAACATACCGTTGTTTATTGTGAAATTTTAAACTGAAATTTTTTGTTTCGTTTCATACTTTTTAATTCTGCTGACTTTGTAAAAGTTTTTTGGTTCAAAAAAGGAAGAAAAAGTTGATTTCATAAAATAGAAGCGAAAAAGTAAAAAAATTTTGAAATGAAAATGCATTAAAAGAGTGTAACATAACCTTTAACCTTACAATTTGTTATTGTTTGTCATCTATCTTACAAAGAATGAAAAGCTTGACACTTTTCTTTTTTCTGTTTTCTGATAACATTTCGGTAGGAGAAATTATCATTTAATTGCTGATATAATATATTTTCTGCGAAAATTATTGGCAGCAATCAAAATAGAAATTGAAAATATTTTCTGTTTTGATAAATTGAGGGATTATTAATCGGATTAATTCAGATAACTGGAATATTCATTATTAATGGGAATGATAACATTAATAATTGCTCGAATATTAAACTAATATACAGTATGCCTAATATGTAGTACAACCAGTGAACGAATATACAGTATATTTTTGTTTTTCATAAATATGGTATAAGTTGGCTTGCAGCTGTTAATAATATTTTACTGCCAAAAAAGATTGCTTATGTTTTTCCGTTAGTATTATTTTGATTTTGGTTAAAATAATTCAATTAGCCATTAGCAATAGAATAAGCTAACAAATCCTCAAATTGTTTAATGATTACGATGATATTCATTAACAAATCTTAAATAATAGTTTAAAAAAAAAAAACTTATCATTCCAGTTTTTTTATTTCTTTTCTCATAAATATGATAAAATTGTGGGTGGTGTGCTTTCCGACTGAAAAATTTCTCAAAAAAATTACAAAAATCCCGGTATAGCCCAATAGCTTTTAAAAATATATATGATAAATTATCCTTTTTTTTAATGATAAATTTTTTATTAGCTATTAAATTGCATTAAATCTATTTCATTATTTATTTTAGTAAACAATATTTGTGGGATATAAATAGCATTTAGGCTTATTCCATAGAGAATTTCAGTTAAATTCATTCTAAATTCATAGCATTTTAGAATAAATCTATAATTACGGACAACATTCAATAGCTATTTTAAAAATATATATGATATCAAGTTTCTTTTTTTAAAGCTATCTTATTTCTTATGCTTTTTTTCTTTCTTATCTTACTTAACATCCGTGAACTCACGTCTGGAACGTGTTGTATGTTCGAATGTTTGCTTAAGTTAAATGAAAATTTGAATTGTAGGTATAAAATAGGCCATTTATCGTCACAGTTTATAGTATCAGTGGTGTTTAAATTTGCATTTCATAATGTTTGTCCAAGGTTAAAGTTCATCTGGTTTTATTTTTTATTCTTTGTTCTTTTCCAATTCCTTCTGTAACATCTCAATTCATATCTAATAAGATTTTTGAGTATAATTTTTTACATAACTAATGTGCTACTTTATATTTTCACTTTCTTATTAGGAATGGAAAGAATTGCAATGATTCAACCAAACTAGATCAGAGAAGACAAAATGAGCTTAGATTAGAACTAAATTGGGCTAAGCCTAGACTGAGTGTCAACACTTGTCCTACTGCACTCACAATTCAGTTAGTCATTTATCCGTTTTAGGGTAATTGTTCTTTGATTGATAGCAGACATATTTGTTGCATTTCTTAAAATTTTCGAGAATGAACAAAAACACGTCCGCGGTTCCATTGAAGACGTAGTTGTTACGAATTACGAGAAATTTCAGTCTATGTTTGTGTCATTTCGAGATTTTTTTCCTGTCAATTATTCCTGATGAGGCCTGTTCATCATATTGTTCCTTTTACGAAATTAATTTAATTTTTACAGACTTCTCAACATGAAAAAAAAGATTCAAAAATGAAATTTGACAATTAAGGATAAATTTTTCCAGTTGCATATTTCAAAAAGATATACAATTTAACATAATTTTCATCATTTAAGCAACTTTTTTGGACTGCTTGATATACATGACACAATTTGACATTATTTCGGCTATCATTATCTTGAATTCGAATCATTTCTGGAAATATCGAAAACGAAAGAAATTTAGCCATTATAATTGGTCACATATTGTCACATATTCGTCAATGATTGAAGTTTAAAGGTCAAAGAATCAACCGAAATGATGATATTTTGCATTCATTATACAGTCGAGAAATTCTAATGAAGAGATGGGCAAGCAATTTTTTCTTTTCCTTTTTTCTTGCTCACATTTCAATCTATTTATTCATGTGTTCATGAACGAATGAATCCGTTTACGTTTACAGGTTCATTCTTTTATATCAAATAAACCGATTTTCTTTATTTTCGGAACCGGTTTTACTTCCTCATTTCGTACATCGCACATCATCGTTAGAATATTTCCACTAATTTCACTTTCTCTTTCACAACATCAAACGTTTACCGCTTGATGAACAAAAACTGAACTCAGCGATTTCTTTTCACTTTTTTTTTCTTTTTTTTTTTCAAATATTTTTGCTTAAGATGATTGCATAAGTGTGTGGTCGATTGATATAAACGTTTGAATTTACGTAAATTTATATTTGTCACTAATATATATATATGTCCATATTCATTGGTTAACTTTATATTTCAATTTGTCACCGTATTTATATATGCATATCTGCGCTCATTGATGCATACTACATTGTGGCATTCAATGTCAACGAACTTTTTGCGCATCCCTAACGGATCAAATTAGCTGATTATTATCGTCTTGTTCTGATAATAATTGCAGTGTGATATTTACCAATTTTTTTTTTTTGAAAGTTTATTTAAAAATTTTACAATTTTCGTCCATTTTTTTTCAAAATTTTCTTTTAGAATAAATATTAAATACAATTATATGCATATATTTTTTTAAATCATAAAACTTTTGTCGCTCGATTTTTTTTTGTAATGCTTTTCAAAACGATTCTTTTCATTTATCATTAGCTTCACATTTTCTTCCTTTTCATTGAACTTGGATAAGTTACACTGAAAAGAAAAAAGGATTTTGTTACAGCAAAGAAGCAGAAATTTTTAAAATAATTTTCAGAATTAAACAAACATTTTGAAAATGCCCCCATTATGTACATCATTTCTTGTTAATTATTTAATTCACACAGCATTTTCTCGATAGCAATGATATGGATTCATATCAGATTGATTAATTAATTAACTTACACAATTCATTTTCAGTAATATTGATATCAATTCATGCTTTATTTTCTCAAGCATTTTGCTGATTTGATTGCATTGCATGCGAAAATGGTCGTAAAACAGCCGTCGCTGTTAATGCTAAATTAAACCTTACAACCTTTCCGTTCGTCATTATCTCTCTTTCTCTCCTTCCTCTCTCTCTCTC
>NW_018108375.1:88360-104930 GCF_000183805.2 Loa loa | reverse complement strand
TCTCTCTCTCTCTCTCTCTCTCTCTCTCCTCTCTCTCTCTCTCTCTCTCTCTCTCTCTCTCTCTCTCTCTCTTAGAGGATATATCACATTTATAATATTTGTATTATTAAGATTTCTTCGTTTGCATATTAGTATTCATAATACTATTTGTGTATGAGAATCTGCCTGTGACATTGTCGCTTTATTTATTTATCTTGTTTTCCATTTTTTTTTTCTAATCTTATGTCTAGCTAAACTGAAGCCTAAGGCTTGCTTTTGGTGTTACTTTGGGCTAGACTTAAATTAGGAAAAAAAAAAGGATACGAGAGCTCATCGTACATCCTTCGTCTTGCCATTTTTCTTTTCATTCATTCCACTTTTTTTCTCCCTCTGTTTTTTTTTTTTTAACTATCGTTATCATCACTGCTAACATAGTTAAGCCTAGACATTAGCTAGGATCTGAATTAAATGTGGCCAGAATCGTTTATATCCAGAAGTGAATATCTATTTGCTAAGCTTGTTTTAACAAAATGCTTCATTTTAGTTAATGCAAATTTTTTCAAAATTATTTTATCGTTCCCCTTTCTTTTCCTCTCTCACCCTCTTTCTTGCTTATTTTCTCAAGAAATTAAAAATAAATTTCAATATATTAAATGAAATTGCTCTTCCTCTCTTTCCCTCCTTATCTTTCTTCTTTCCTTTGTTGATCTCATTTTCCCTTTATCTTCATGCATTTCTTATTAATTCGAAAATTTTTCATCAAATTTGAAATTCGATAATGAAACTATCCTTTAACAAAATTCCATTTTATGGGAAAAATTCAAGTTAACCTTTTAACCTTTTCATTTTCATTTACTATCAGATTATTTGTCCTAAAAATATAATTGTATTATAAGAGAAAGAGATAGATATTGGAATAATATATTTATCATCAAACTAATTTAATAGCATAACAACATGCAATTCAAAAAGTGTGGCAAAACTTTTCACAAAACATTTCAGAACACATTAAGTGCATTCAGTATTATACAAACTTTCTGAATTCCAATTCTCCCACTTCACATTTATTAAATTCAAATTCAAATTTAAGTCCACTCTCACTATTCAATAGGAATTAAATTACAAGTAATGTTTTTAATTTCGTCTGTTTTACTTCTCTTATAGACTAATAGTATCGATTTTATTTTAAAATATATATTTACCTTACGAAATTTCTTAGTTATGAAGAGAAACGAAAAAAAAGCAGAATGGAAAAAGGAAGTGTTTTGAATTTTCAGAAATTAAATAGTAAAAAAAAAGATAAAACGATATACCGCAATGGGACAGAGACGAAAAAAATGAAGATGACAAAATTCATTTATCAGATAATTGCCTATTTTTTATCCAATTATCTATTTTAATTAGAAAAAGTTCATTTAGGCTGGGATTTTCGTTTCTTAATTTTCTATTTTTTAATTCACATCATTATCAGTTTTATCGCAAAATTTTTATTCATCATTTTATCAGGCATTAGACATTATTATATTCGTATAGAAGTGAGTGAAAGAAATGGTAAACTGAAGACACAAATTTCAATTTCCTCTTAAATTTAATCTAATTTCTTTTTTTTTAACTCAATATTTTCTAGTTTATTAGTCTTTTTTTTTATCGCATCTTGAATGCTTTTACTTTGTATTCCATTTTTAACTTCTAAAAGCAATTCGTATTACTTATTGTTCCTTTCAATATTCTTTTACATTCCAGAAATTATTCATTGGAAATTTCTAGCCGGATTATTTTCTTTCACTTATATTTTTACCTTCAAATATTTTATCCGTTTTCTGGTTTCTCTTTCTCTTTATCCTTTTTCATCTTCTTTTTGTTATTTTGTTCAATTAATTTTGCTAAAAAAACAAACTCTTTTAAAATTCTTTTTTTTCTGTTGTATTAAAATTTGAAAAACGTAGAAATCGAAATATTGAATGTGTTTTTGTTTTCCAAATCTTTTAGGACGGAAGAAAAAAGAAAATTAAGAAATGTCATTCGCAGTAAAATGCAATTTTTCAAAATTCTTCATTTTTTTTTCAGAAGTAATCACAATTAATTGTCAAAGCATACATTAAAAAATTGATAGCTTATAGTGCAAATAACATAAATTAATTGCAATTTATAAATTAAAATAAAATATCATTTGTATTATTCATTGAATTAATATTGAAATGATTAAAAATATTTCGCCAATTTTGATCATTTTTAAAAATTTCAAACTTCATTTATTATTTTTAATTAGTTATGTAAGAAAGCTAAACACTAAAAATTACCAAACAATTGCAGTAATTCAACATAATGTGCTTCTGTATCTCATGCAATTGTTTGTAAACTGATATGATCGTTTATCAGTTTAATGCTTGAAATTTACAATACTAATCCGGTTAGCCCCGGAAAATACACAATAGTATAACATTGGTTTTAATACAATCCAAGTCATTTGGTATAAGTTTCGCCGCGGTGAATTTGTCAAATTTGATGACAACAATGGAGAAGGAAACTAGAAAAGGGCATGTAGTAATAGAAGACATTTTAAAAATTTTTAGAAATTTTCATTTAAATTTCTCATTACCTTCCATTAAATATCAACGATGTCAACTGTAATTAGCATATTTAACAATATCAAACATTATTATCCAGTTTTTCTTGTTTCTTTTTCAACGTGCAATCTGGACATTTTTTAAAATTTTTAACGAACAGAAATTAGTTGACATATTTTGAAATAATTTCAATAAATATCCCTTTTTTCATTAATTATATTTTGTAAAAATTATTTACAGCAAGTCGTTCTCTTGTTGGAAGTTTTCTTTAAAATTCAGATTTCTGACAAATTCTTAAAATAATTCCCACATATTTAACATATAATACTTTACTGAGCGTTAAAAAGAGTCTAATCATGTTTTACATGAAATATAAATTAGTATCCAAAGTGAGTTACTTTATTTATTAAGCTAAAATTATTGCTTAATAATAAGTGATTATTGCTCAATAATAATAAGCAATTATTGCATAATAATAATATGCCAAACTCGAAAGAATTATGGTAATACTTTACTACTCGACTTACTTATTTTTCACGTTGCTAAATTTTTCTCCTCTTATTTTTGAGATACTTTTTCTTTTTTGAACTATTCATCTTTATAGATAGCATAAAAATATTTCACAATATCACGCTACAGTATGCTGTGTGTTACAGTTGCACGCTACAGTAAGTTAATGACACAGTTAAATTAAAAGTTAGCACGAAATATTGAGAGGAAACAGAAGAAAAAAAGTCAATCATATTTTTGTAAA
Source organism: Loa loa (assembly GCF_000183805.2). Taxonomy (NCBI): domain Eukaryota; kingdom Metazoa; phylum Nematoda; class Chromadorea; order Rhabditida; family Onchocercidae; genus Loa; species Loa loa. The sequence goes on along the minus strand of NW_018108375.1, from coordinate 101,630 downwards.
ATTGAATTGAAGCAATCACAAGAGATCAAAGGAAACAAGAATTGTGACAATGCGACATTTTCAAACAATTAAAACCGACCATTTGAAACAACTGCCGGTTATAGTAACAGTTTTAGAGGATACTTTTATTTTACAAAGTTTATTTGTCAATCGAAATTTTATTTTAAGCAATTGTTGATCAGATAATCAGCGTACTTAATCTCTGATCTCTGATCACCTTATGTTCTTTTTTCTAACAACTTGTTCAGATTGTATTTTTTTTTAAATATTTGAAAAGTCAATATTTGAATATGTTTAATATTTCAAATATTTCACGCATTTTATACTTTTAACCTAACTTACTTATTTTTGAATTCTTTGATAGAAATTATTTTGCATGTTGGCTTAATATTAATTACTCGAATTATTCGTCCACTTGCTAACATAATTGTATTTTAAGCAGTACAAAATTTCTTGAAACTAACATTATGGAAATTTTTGTAGAGTTTAGAATGAAGTTAAAATTTGCATCATTATATATCACTTTTCGTGGTCATCCATAAAATTTAGCCTAATTTAAAGTTTAATTAAAACTCATTAAGATAGCGAAAACATTTCAACCATTTTTCTTTTTGATGAATAAGTAGAAAAACAAATGATAACTTTGGATTATTCAAATATTCAAATAGGAAGACAACTGAATAAATTCCATCCAAAATATAATCCTATAAAATTTTAATTGTAAAAGAAAAACCAAAAAACGAGACCATTTTGGAGGTTTGAAAATTTAATTGCAAATTAATTGTCTGAATTAGTAAAATTTCAACGAAATTTTTACTTTAAAATAATTTTTGTCGTTTCTTTCCGCAAAATTTCTTTAAGCTAAAAGCTATTTTCGTTGGGGATGCTTCCGGAAATTATATTTCAATCAATTTCAGGAAAAATAGCAAATTTAATTTTACACAAAGCAATTTTTATTTTCAATGAATGAAGAAATAAACCAAAGAAATGGAATTAAAACTTTCTTTGAAAATATTTCAGCTTTTTTCATTAATTTATTCGGAAAAGTTTATTTCACTTTGTTATTTAAAATCAGTGGGAAATTCGAAAATTATTAATTGCAATGAAAATTTGTAATCAAAAAGAAACTGATTGTCAACAATATATTGATTGATATCAGATAACTTCGAGAGTGAGTAATTAATTAAACCTCAAAACTTACTTTTTCATATATAAATTAAATTTCTTGCTGAAAAGGTTGAAACTTTTGAAATATGATAAAATTTTGAATTTATAAATTATTTCGAATACATCATTTGTTACATTTAGTGAACACAAATGATAAAATCTGATTAGATAAGATAATGGGTTAGGAAAGATAGAAAATTAAGCATCGTTCAGTTTCATACTCTTATTCATCGCTTTTTTATTTTGAATCTTTCCATTTCCAGAATTTCTCCAACCCCGAAATATCGAGTAACTTTTCAGGTAATCATATTTGATGAGTATATCATTGCCAACAACACATACTGCCATGGCAAGCCATGATCACTTTCATTTATCCATTGCCGAACGACGAATCCGAAACCGTAGCTTGTCCAGCTTACTTTGGACTCCACCACTCTATCCGGGTTATTCTGCAAAGCTCGACAGATCTTTCAAATCCAACTGTTATCAGCAATCATGGAAGTCTACAGTATCTGAATTAGCAACATCATCAAATCCCGTGTCACCTCATTCTACAGTTACAGATTTTTATCCGTCTTCAACGAGAAATGTTATCCAAGCAACGTGTCCATTTAAAGTACGATAAATGGCACCAATTTATGATGAGATTTGTAAACAAATTAATATTTTTCATGCTATTCCAGGAATTGATACAGTTACCCCGGGAATTATTACAGCTCTCGGGAATTAATACTGCAGCTATTTCGTAATTTTAATGAGAAAATAATTTATTCGGAATTCCTTCATTTAAATATGTTATTTATTCTTTGTTAATATTACATTTTGGAAAAATTAAATGCTAATTAAATGAAATTGAATGGTTTATGCAAAACAAATGGTGAAAAAGAAATAAAGAGAAAAAAATGAGCAATAAATTGCAGCATGAAAAACCAGCACAAATACAACCATCAGAAAATGAGGATATAAGTTGGAATAGTCCAAAACAGTGCACAAATTCGAAAGAGTCATCTGGTTATGGTTCTGGGACATCCGAATCGGATATGGAAAATGAGCAACAATCGAAAAAGGTCATTTGTCACTTATTTTGACTTAAACCAAATATGAAATAATTAATAAATAAGCAAATTTCTAATTATTCAGGGTTTTCGATGACATCAAACTCAAGAGATAATCAAGATCAATGTTGTTGAAAATTTTGGGTGATTAGAAGTTAATCTGTTCTTTTATTATACCAGTATTATATTATATCTACCATTCTAATGAAACGAACATTACAATTGATATTTGTTTCAATTTAACAATTATCTATTGTACGACTTAAAGTTGTTTAATCTTGCAGTGTAATTAAATTTCATCAAATTCGCTAGAAAAAATGAATAAAATGAATGAATAGGTTTGAATCAATAATTTTAATTCATATAATGTATAATAATAATAACATTACTAGTAAATAATAAACGACAATAATAATAACAATAGTAATAATAATAATAATAATAATAATAATAATAATAATAATAATAATAATAATAATAATAATAATAATAATAATAATAATAATAAAAGTACAATGGATTGATTGAGTTAGAATTTTTGGTTTAAATCTATTCATTGAAAATTTAATCCGATATTTGAATTATTTATTAAAATCGAAACCTGTTTTACCAATATCATTTCTATCGTGCAAGACAAACCATTTATAACATGATATATGCATGAATGTAATTTAAATTCCGTGCTTTTGCTTACTTCAAATTTATTCATAAGCTATTTCCAAGTTAGTTAACTTCGTTGAAAAAAATTTTTTGCAAGTTCTTACAAAAAAAAATTTGCTTTTACCAGCTGTTTTTTTAAAAAAAAAAGCGTAAATTATTATGAAATCCTTCTTTTCAACTGTAGCAAATATGATTGATAATTAATTAATTAATTTACTTGTAACTTAGCCTAAATTAGCCTTGATTTGCTAATTTCGTTGATAATATTAAAAGTTCAATGAATTAAAAATTGAAACGATTTTAGTTTTTCATACGGTTTCCCCATTTTATTTCCGTTTCAGAATTTAGAAGCAATTACCGCTTCTACAAATGCTGTTAATAACAATCATTCTTCTATGAAAACTACAATGAATGATAACTACGGTGATATTTTTGAACAACAAGAAGTTGAAATAGTTGAACGAGCAACAACACGTACACAAATAAGGCAACAACGTAATCGGCAACATACGGTTTCCGTTTTCTTTTTCGGTTTTTATTCCTGACGATAATGATAATGACAGTAAGAATAACTGATATAAATATTATTGAAGTATAACAATCATACGGTATCTTTCAAGCTACTTAACCTGATTAAATTATTTCATTTTTTTTGTTGATGTTAATTAGGCGATCGGTAAATGTTTGATCGTTTCACATAGTTGGTAATTTGTCATAGCTCATTTCAAAAACCTTTTAAATGCAAATATCATACAATCCTTTGATCATTCTATGATCATCCCATTTAACATATCATTATATTTCCCTTTTGATCTTCTCCGGGGTAGATTAAATTAATTTGCAAAAAAATTTTTACTAAATTTGATATCAAACTGCTTCGTCCTTTGCATAATCTTGTTTTTCAGTGTTAACTTTAATTACTTGCAATATAATTGAAATTGATAAATGATAAAAGTGATAAAACGACTGGTTATTGATAAACAAAAAAAGAACAATTATAATGAATTATTGTTTAGCTGGAAAAGAATAGACGACGAAGTGTTCCTCCTAATCTTCGCAATGCTTTTACAGGTAGAGTTAATTAGAATTATCTATTGTCACTTGCAAAGCGGTTTGTCATCATCATTGTCATCTAATTTAGCAAAATCATGAAAGCAATCTCACGAATACTAGCAACCATTTGCGCAAAAATCCCCATTATTGCATTTAAAGATGTCTCATAAACTTTTTCTTAATGCTGCAAAATGAATTGAGTAATTATCATAATTATTGACGCTCCCATTATCAATTTTAAAATATTTTTTTATTAATTATACAATTAATTTCAAGTAATTTGGAGATTTTTTCTCGAAAATTTTTAAATAAATTTAAAAAGTTTTCAAAATTTTACAACGCTTACATTGTACCGTCGTGTACAATTTTCGGAGATGATTTAGTGCAAGTTTTTATTTTGCTACAAAGAAATAAATCTAAGCTAATTTAATTAATTAAAGTGATAGAAACTTGAAAGATTTCATTAATTTATGCTTAATTTTCTTTTCCAGATGAAATTGTTCGCGTACTCGAAATCAACGGTGTATTTCAATATGAGACAGATGCGGTAAGTTCTTTTCATTATTATTAATGTTATTATTCTCATCAAATATTTGGTAGATTAGGTTTCAATTAATTAAGTTTGTGAGCAATAAAAAAAACCATAATTTAACAAATTATGGCTCAATCAAGAGACTATTTTAAATGGATGTATGATTTTTAAAATATTTGTATGATAACCTGAAATGATGAATGCATAGTACTGAAAACCGGATTTTTTCATTAGATTCGGAAGTGTTGTAGTAAGCAAAACGTAAAAAGGAGCAGATGTTCAATTGATAACAATGGTGAAAATGATAAGTGAACCGGATGCAGTAGGCCGGAAAATGATAAGTGAACTAGATACAAGATAAAGCAACACAACTTAGTAAAATTAGTTTGAAATTAAGTTAATAAAAAAACTGATCAAACTTTTCCATTGTAATAACATTTAATCGATCCGACTCTTCATTTCGTATATTAAATTTTTTTTTTTTTTTTTTGGTTTTACTTTAATTACTTTGGAAAATTTTATTTGCTTTTTCTAATAAATCTTAAAATTTAATCATTTTTGTTTCGATTACATAATAAATAACTGACCCATGCAGATGATGGACACTCAAAAGTTATTTTTCACTAGGGCGATTAATTTTTTGGTTCGAATGAGGTCACTTTCAAATGGTCACTTCGTAATAATCTTTTTCGAATGGTCACTTTCCAATGATCTTATTTCGGATGATCACTAAAACAGTTTTCTTTCATTAAATATTATCGTATACAATTCCATGTTTAATTACTAAATGATTTTGCAATCCATCACGTTTATACGAATTATTTTCATTTTTTTTTAAGAATAAGAATTTTTTTGAGGTAAGAATTTTTCATTTGTTAAATTTAATTTTCAAGCCATTTGCTAATTTTTACATTACAAATTGATAAAATAATTTTTAAACGAATCGAATTACTGATTTGCACGGCAAATAAAAATAGTAGGTCACAAATTAGAATGAATCAATAAAATTAAAAAATTCAATTTTAATCTAAAAATTTTTCAATTTCAGTAATAAAAATTTTATTTCATTGCTTCAAAGATTTTTTTTTCCTGTTTTTTTTTGCCTAATCTTTTTCCATTCCTTCTTCCTTAGCAATCTATCGATTTTTTTTCTCTTAATTTAGAGCAAATTACTCGTAGAACGATGAAAACAGGACGGTATTGTCATAAATGTCAAATTATTGATGAATTCAAGTGGGAATTTTTTCGCATGCATTAACAAAATGTCAATTAATGGCATTAGTTAATTTTTTTTTCCATTTTCTTTTAAATTTCCTTTTTTTATTGTTGCGTAAAATTTTCAATAAATTATTTTTCTGATAAATTCATCTTTAAGCTATAATGATAAACAATTTAGAAGAAAAAAAGTTTTTCTTTTTTCATTACATTTAAACATTTGCTCATTTTATCATTTCCTTTTTATATATTTTGAATAATTTCAAATTTTGTAAATTTTTTCTGATTTTATATATTGATAGTGACTACTATTATCATATGAAGACCATTCCGGATTAATTTCTTTTAGTAATCAGTAATAATGTCCTCTGACAACTTTCCAAAATAATTTAAATTTATGATAATGGCAGTTATGAGAATTACATCACTTATCATTATTGTTAAGATAAGCAAAATGACAAAGTACTATCATTCAAATCACAGCCTTTTAGATAATTAATAGGCATTACACCATATATTTCGATAACATATACATCCAAAATATGCTTAGTCTTTAACTTTCCTTTAGCATACAGTCATTAGGGCGTATCAAACTGATAATGGTTATCACTGGAGTCATTTTGAAACGATTCACAACTGATAGCTTATCATAGTATTATTAATTCATAGTTATAGATGATTATGAAAGCATTCAGATTGTGCATATGTGTTACGGCTACGAATTAATTATTTCTCCAAACTTTGCTACTATTACTTCTAAACCAAAAAATTTACATTTTTCTTTTCCTTTAGAAAATTGCACATTTGATCAATTTCATATTTTATTGCCGTTTGTTGACGCACACAACGATAATAAAATGTGATAAAAAAAAGAACTGGTAATTGAGCGGTAAAAGGAAAAAGAAAGAAGACAATATGCGCTCGCAAAAGATTGCGCTCCCATCTTTATCCAACTTCAAAAACTTGTTTTGAAATTTTGATGATAATTTCACATTGTTGATGCCTATACACATACATATAAATAGTTAGCTGCTCTACCGTAGCTCATTTATGAGTCTAAAACTAAGTAAGGGACTTTTTTCTTTTTGTTTTCCTCAATTGACACAATTTATCATTTAAATTTTACTTAGGTGATTTCATTTTATTTTAAGACAATTTGTCGTTTAAATAATTGCTTTACATTTTTAAAAAATATTTATCACTTCGATTTTAGCCAGGCTATTCAAATTTATTTTTACATTTCTGCGATTGAATGCAAAAGTTATCATTCATATGGTCATTTTATCCTTTGCTTCATTCTTTCTTTCATTCTTTACATTCATTAAAAAAATGTATTCAATATATTAATTTAAAAATTAAAAACATGAAAATTTCTTTTTGCAGCAAACATGAAAAATTCAAAAGTAAAAAGGAAAAATTAGCAGATATTGATAAAAATGCCTAATTCAATTCAAATACTTAATTTATTACGATACTTAATTTTCAATCGATCACAAATAATACCATCTAAACACCCAAAATAAGACTGTTTGTTAATTATCAATATATGTCTAGAGAAATTAAAATAACAGTTGTGCTGAATCCTTAAAAATACCGTTTTTATGGCAATTTAAATTTAATCAAATTAAAACTCAGAACAGAAAATAATTATTATCTAATATTGGCTTCTTCATAAAAAAAGATAATAGTTGTTAATTCGAAAAATTGTCACTAATCAAATATATTTACCACTTCTTCCATCATTTTGTAGCAGTAATTATGAAAATTAATATAATTTACAAATTTTGATCAAACCTAAACCCACTACTGTATTGACTTACAAAAGTTCCCTAAGCGGTTTAAAAACACATCGAAATAAATCCCAGGAAACTTGACCTAAAAAAAGTATTCCCTCGGGTAATCAGTTAGGACTAAATGATTCCGATGTTGGGAACCAGTTATCTATCAATTTTAAGAAATTTAGATTCTTAAAAGTAATATTTCGGATAGTTGATCATTGATCAAATGATCATAAGGATACGAATTGTAAGCGGTTGAAAATAAAAAATCAAATTTCAAAAGGATAAGTTGAAGTTTATCTTTAAAATAAATTACGAAAAAATTATTGAAAATTAAAAATATTTTTTCTCAAATTTTCATTACTGCAATGATCGCATAATTTCGGCATTTACCTTGACAATCCATTTGCGCTATTTTTCACGGACAGTCCCCTAAACTGTCATTTAATTCTTTTACCGGTTTATACTCTGAATGAAAAATTAACAATATATGGAAAGCTGCAAAAAGAAAAAAGTAGTCTCAAAAAATAGCCTTCAAATTTGTTTTCTATTTCAATTTAATGCACAAAAATCTCTCGTCAGTTAAATTTTTGTTACTAATTAATCAATCCATTTGTTTCATTTATTTGTTTACTTTTTTCTCTTTTATTCGTCATAAACTTTTTAGTTAATTGGTGAATGAAACGTAAAGTTTTATGGTTTTCGTATATAAAACTTTATTACAAGTGGAAAATAACCCGTTTTGTTAAAATTTCTAATTTCTGATAAATGGAATAATATCATCATTCGGCAAGTTAAATTTTCTGAAATGCTACGAATGTTTTGAGCATACATTGGAAATTTGTTGTTATTCAACTTCATCAAAGTGTCACAATTGTCCACTACAAATACACAATTTTTTGCCGTAAATTTCAAATGAGTTGGTCATATTTGACCAATCAAAGAAAGCATTGTACTGAATAATTCGGATTTTAATTGTTACAAAATAATTTTAGACTAAGATTTTCTATGTTTAAATGTTATTCAATTACAGAGAAACATTAAATTGATCTGTTATATTTATTGACCACTTATTACTATAATAAATCGGTGCTTCTAAACCAGTGGTCCGCGAGAACTAAAAATACGATCCACGAGGATCCGTGAGGACGGCGGTGAAGTGAATAAGGAACAGGCGGAGACTGTTTTTATCAATGTTTGATAAATTTATAAATCAAAAGTTTTGATTAAAGTTCATTTTCAAGCTAACAGATTTTGTTATTTTTGAACCCTGTAGTCCCTAGTACAAATAAAAGAGCCAAAGTGTTTATGGTTGAAAAAGTTTGCCTATTCACGTGTGATTACGACTTTGATAAGAACTGAAAATGATAAGGAGTGACCTTTGATACTGATGAAATTACTTAACTCATTAATAAAGTTTTTTTTCATCGTTTATTCCATTGCTTTTATGAAATTAAGACATAATTTATTAGAAAAGCAATACTTTTCAATTTTTTGTTCTATTTATTATTGAATTCAAAAAAATTTATAAACAAATAAAAAATATTTTGCTGATTTTTTTCAGAATAAATCATAAATAATAATTTTTTTCCTTGGAAATTTGATGAAATTTGTCAGAAAAGATCAGTGAGCATTAATTTTCAATTATTTTCTGTTTTTGTATACCACAATAAGTTTTCATATTTCGTACTTCATTTCGGTTTTTGATTCTTAAGCATTTAATAAATTTAAATCATTTCCATCCTATAAATACATGGCCAATTTTTAATAGACTTTATTTGTTAATTAATGGATAAAGTATTATTCTTAATAATTAAATCCAAAATATTATCTTTAATATTATGGCAAAATTATTTCTTTGTTTTATTGCATGCTTACCTCATCTTTTATTAAGTTCAATTAAGATTTTGACATTTTGTGCTAACATTTGCAAATATGATATTTCTTTTATATTTCATAAATATTTGCTGAACAAAAAAAGAAGAGAAGAAAGATTAAAATTTAAGGAATGATTTCGAAATTTGAAGATTTGAGGGTTTTGATCTTTATTTGGATTATCTTTTCCTCGAAAATCCCATCTGATTTCACTTTACGGAAGGAAAGAAAGATACGATAATCTGCTCTCTGCTCAGACTAAAATTTGAATTTCAAAATCCAAAATTTTAATTGGCTGAGAGGTTTCATTTATCATTTTAATCCTACCCAAAAATACTTCGTGCGCTTTTCCGATTCAGTATTCAATAAATTCAATTCAGTAATGTTTGAAATATTTTAATTTTGATTACTTTTTTCCTAGCTACAGCAAATTGTCAACTTGATTAATCATTGCTGAATCGAATTACTGAATAATCGGATATCGGTTAATTATAGAAAGCGTAAATTCAGTATAAATCAGTTTAAAATTAAAAGAACAATATGGAGAGAAAATATGAACGTGCTGATGTATTGATAATCCCGTAACAATCATCCTTTTCATTTAATTTTTTCCGCAATAATTTTTGAAATAATTTCAACCACTTCCTCTTTTTTGCAGTTCTAATAACGAGTTATTAAGTTATTGAATCTATATTTATTTGGAAACAAAAAATCACTGTTTCAAAATCAATTCAATTTAATCATTCTATTTATTGATACTTAATTATAACTACTGCGCACTATCACAACCGGGTTTTCTGATTTATCATTGGTATCGAATTTATTTTAATCATTCATATTTATCAAAAGAGTTTCAATAATGTTTATTTTAATCATTTATATTCATCAAAAGAGTTTCAATAATGCTAATGAAAAATGAGGGGACAATTAATTCTCTGTCATAATTCACTTTTCAAATTTCTCTAAGCTAAATTTAGTCTGTATTAAACACATGAAATGAAATGATTGAAAAAACTAGGTAATTTTTGTTATAAACTATTACTATAAATCAGTTTTTAATAGTTAAAAACATAATTGTAAAGGAAAATTATAGCGATAATTTATCGAGTAATACCGTTCACCATTGGTATCACGATTTCTTGGAAGAAACGAATAGCAGTCTAATCCGAAAATCAATTTGTGATAAATTGTCCTAGTGAATTTAGTTATCGATGAAATGTGCAATGAGTAATTTTGAAATAATATTAAGTAATTTCGAATTTGAGCAAATAATTTTGAAAAAAATTTAAGATTGAAATTTTTTATTTCCATAGTACGAACAAAAAAACGACGATGATGAATGAATTGATGTATAATTCAAACGTAGTTATAGTTTCGATAATTTTCTTTCCAATCCAATGCAAAAGAAATTATCGAAATTAAATTGCCAAAATTTTATGGTTTTTTGAAAAAAATAAAAAAAGGAGAAAAAAGATGACAACATTTAAAAATGAGCAAATTAAAGCGACGAAAAAAAAGGAAGAAAGGAAGAAAAATTATAGCAATTGTTGAAATTTTTCCTGCAAAAAAAAAGCTAAAATTACATTTTCATGGATTGAAAAATTGAAAAAGTTTTGCTGTAAAAGCAATAATTCTTACTGAAAGACAAATGAATTTGTTACATTTGTTGGACAAATGGCAATAATATGAAATTTAATTTTCACCCATTTAATTCAAGATTGTACTTCTTAGCATGTATTAATTAATAGTTTTGAACGGCTGTAAACCAATTAGAAAATTTTTATTTCGTTTTATCTTTAATTAAATCGAGAGCTTTTGTCATATTTTTAAAGCAAATCGCTTTATTTACCAACAAGGTGAGACTATTTTTCGGATGAATTACATTGAATTTTCAAAATCCTTCTACTTAACTCATTTTTTTTCTTTTTTCTCTTCAGGATACCGGTATACGACGGCCAATAGTCCGTGAGCAAAGTATCAATCGACCGGAATCGGTTATTCAACTAGCACGAAAATTTGCGGAAGCAAGCGCTGTACAAGTAAATCAATTTTAATCGTTTTTCATTTTTAAAAATTTTGTTTTAAGCAAAATTGAAAGTAAATAATAGTTTAGAAGAAAAGAAACACAAAAAAAATTTACTGAAAATTTTTTTTCTTTTATTATTTAAATCAAAATAATTGAAAATTCAAATTACATTTTTTCGTTTCCATTCGTCTGTGTGTTAGTCAATTAACTTTGTAGTAAAACAAATGCATGTCTGGTTTTTTTTTTTCAGTTCAGTCATTTTTTTTCAAACTAAATTTTGAGAGTTAATTTGGCAACCTTGAAGAAGAAAGAGAAGAGAGAGAGAGAGAGAGAGAAAGAGAAAGAGAGAGCATTTGTATTTTCAATCGACATTTTCATATGCATTGTACTTTATTTTTCCTTAGAAAACCTATTATTATATATTAAGACTATGAGAAAATTTAAATCCTTCACATACTGTCTTTTTCTTAAATAAACAGAAACTTTTTAAAGCGCGTATTATACCTGTCCATAGTCATTTCTTCCTCTGCATGTATATAAAGAGAGAGGAAGGGAGAGAGAAAGAAAGAGAGAGAGAAAGAGAGGGAGAGATTCTATCAAACCTCCTTAAAATAAACATTTCGCTAAAAAAAAAGAAGGTAAAATATGCATTCGATAATTCTCATATTTCTTTTTTCATTTTTTATTCCAAAGGCAATCAATAATTCATTCATTTTTCTACTTTTACACAAATAGTTTCAATTAAAGTTTTTAGATTTATTTCTATTCCATTAAAACATTTAGGTATATAAACGCAAAGTATTGTTTGGATGGTATTACAGTATCCTTTCTCCAAATCTTTCCAACTTTTGGCAATAATTTGAAATGAATTACTCTCTAATGATATTATATTAAGGTATTATACAAAATTTTTCGTAATTACGGTTAACTGATTTGATAAGGGAAATTGCCAAATGTCTTTCACCTCAAAATTTTGTCTCAAAAAAAAAAGTGAGAAAACTGAATGTCATCTTGATGCTATGCTACTCGAGACTTCATTACTTTCAAAAACTTTTACCCACCTTGAAATACCTCATTTTACTCAATCACAACTATTAATTACACATCAGATAACAATTTATCATTCCGGAAAATTACTACTAAATCATTGAATAAAGTATCATTTCGAAATAATACGATTATATGAACTCTGGTAATGATTTGCTAAAATTCGTATCATAAATCTCAATTTGATATGCTAACTTTGAGCAGGTTTAGTGAAAATATAACTCCAACTTTTTTATTCTAGAAAATTTGGTAATTTGATAGGATGAATTTCGAATTTAATTGTCTAATAATTTATTTTAATCTATTTATACAATGAAAATTTGGAGTATTAATGCATCATCTAGCACTTCTAGCTAAATTTCAAATACTTAAATTCAAATACTTATTTTGGCCAAAGATGAAAAACGTCAGGACTTGATATTAATGTCGTTAATTACTCTGCCAAATATTTTTGAGTCACTTGAATGATCGCCATTATCATGTCAGCAGCATTATGAAAAAATTTTTTTTATTAGGAAATTTCCGGTAAATCCAGTTAGTAACATATTCAGGCTACTTACAGTTACGTCTTATCCTTTCATAAAAATGAATTAATTTTTATATTTTATAAGTAATAAAAAAGTGTTTATGAGTGTAAAAGTATTAATGCTAATCCAATCTTCCAATTATCAGAATTTTTTAGCACTTTTTGAGAAATTCTGATCATTCAATTTTTTCTTTGATTGAAAAATCCCAAAATTTGATAAACATTTAATTTTAATAAGATTTAACGTGAAAAAATCCAACTTTTCCTAATTTTTTACAGGATAAACAAATTTACATATCAAATCAGAAATTATTAGCAAGTGGACAAAATATAGCA
>NW_018108375.1:81867-87894 GCF_000183805.2 Loa loa | reverse complement strand
ACTCTGCCAAATATTTTTTGAGTCACTTGAATGATCGCCATTATCATGTCAGCAGCATTATGAAAAAATTTTTTTTATTAGGAAATTTCCGGTAAATCCAGTTAGTAACATATTCAGGCTACTTACAGTTACGTCTTATCCTTTCATAAAAATGAATTAATTTTTATATTTTATAAGTAATAAAAAAGTGTTTATGAGTGTAAAAGTATTAATGCTAATCCAATCTTCCAATTATCAGAATTTTTTAGCACTTTTTGAGAAATTCTGATCATTCAATTTTTTTTTCTTTGATTGAAAAATCCCAAAATTTGATAAACATTTAATTTTAATAAGATTTAACGTGAAAAAATCCAACTTTTTCCAATTTTTTTTTTTTTTTTACAGGATAAACAAATTTACATATCAAATCAGAAATTATTAGCAAGTGGACAAAATATAGCAACAGTGACAAATACGGATTCATCTGGTGGATCAAATAGTCTAATTCGAAAAGGTAACATAGTTTGCATAATATTTCGGGTATATAGGGTCAAAGGCTAAGAAAGGTTGGGTGGATCAGAGTTTTGCTACATCATTTGGAATGTTATAATAATGATTTATAATCAACTGAAATAATAAACAAAAATTTTTGATTTCTTTAAAAAAAATGAATCAAGTTTATTCCATTTGTACTTCATGCTGATTGAATTGATGCGCTTTTTTTTTCTTTTTTCTTTGAAATTGTCAAAATTTTGAGGAAACATTTTCGTTTTGATATTTTTTCCTTCCCTTTTCACCGTAAACCTTTAACCCAATTATAGTTGCAACATTCATCAACATCCTTTTTAGCATTTCGTAAAATTTCAAAATCAATTTTTAAATACAAACATTTTCTTATGAAATGTTCAAAAAGTAATGGAAGAATTAGTGTTGCTTATCTAATAGATAATTCGATTCAATTTTATAAAAATGCAATTTGGTAAATTGGTAGCAATAAAAAGTTAGTTAAATTTCAATATTATTTAAGCAAAACAATGAATGTTCAAGGGAATTAAAAAAAATCTTCCGAAGAAATAAATTGCATTATAAATGTGGAGGAACTCAATTATATCATTAATAAATTTAGTCGATTTAATTAGAGTTAATTTCTGCTTAGGTTGTTTCGAAAATAATCTCACGTAGTTAATCCCTTCCACTATCAGAAAAACGGGTTGGTTTTGGATTGAAATTTAATTTTGGATTGAAATGATTAAACGCTAATTAATCTAAAATTGCATCATTTTGCATTTAATCAATCAATATTATTTATCCCTAAATATTATTTCGAATTAGAACGAATGCAAAATTTATTTGTAATATCCCATTATAATATAATATGATATGAGTGAATAATAAAAAGTAGCAAAATTATTTGAACTATAATGTGTCATCTAAACTGTGTCAACTTCTTTTTTTCTTTTTTTTAGACATCGATTCTCATCATCACAATTGTCCTCTGTTGCTCGACACCTTCAACAAGAAACCAGGTGGAATTGCTTGTTTATGTAAGTTTAATTATCAATCATATCGTATGTAACAATTTGACATCCTATGCATTTTATTGCATTATTTTTGTTTTCATAAAAACATAAACATAAATCATTTCTTATCAGTCAATCAATGGCATATTGAAATGAATACATATATTAGTTATGATTAATACATATAAGTTCAAAACAATATGCACATACGAATTCAAATCATTGTGTTTATTTAGTTCAAATATCTCACAAATACTGCAAAGAATTTGATAAGAAATGATTATTATGCATTTCATATCAATTTTTAAGTTTAATTTGAAATTAATTTTACTAAACAAGGAAACAGTTTCTATTATTCGTTTCTTTTTCATCCTCCATTTTTCTTTACTTTTATTGTAAACTAATAAAATGCTAATAAATCTCGAAATAATTGCATCATTATTTACAACATTGTAATTACATAAAGCCGACTACTTCATCGAATGGTTGGATAAACAATATATCGTAAATGATTTTGTCAGACAAGTTTTTTAAAAGCTTAAATAACTAAAATTATTTGATCAGGTTAGTTTGAAATAAATCAAAGAAATCAAGAAATCAGGATGATTTAACCAGGTTAATTTGAAATAAGTCTAACAGAAAGCAGCAGACATTAGGTATATGGAAAAAATCAGGATATGTATTAGCTTAAACGATTCAAGCATCCAGAATGCTGGCTATTTTTTGAAAATGACATCTACCTGGTTGTATTACAGGGTTATATCACAGAACTTTTTGGGAGTAAAAGGTGGGATAACAATCACTTAACTAATTATGGGTTTCGGATTAATTAACAATGAATTGTGCAATATTTTAGATGGAAACATAAAGATTAAAAGAATTTTAATGGTTAAAGTTTACTTAATTGTTAGGGATGAAATTTTAAAATAAACTAGTTTTAAAACTTTGTTTGCTAATTTATCCAACCAGTCGTTTACAATTTGTTACATTTCTTTCTTCCCTTTTTCCTTTTCCTTTTCCTTTTTTTCCACAATTAACCAAAACTTTAATTTGCAAAAAAACTTTAATTTAGATAAAATATCATTTATTTTAGATTCAAAGTACAAGTGTAAAATTTCAAATTAGCGACACTTTTTGCTTATATCTAGTTCATTTGAAGCATCCGATCATTTCATGTCCTTACCCTGTGCTATAACGATGGATGCGACATTGGATGTGACATTTTACCACTCAAATTTCATGATAAAAATCATTGATATCACAAATTCAGTTGTCCCGATTTTGTCGCATCTCTTTTTTCCACTTTTTTTGCAATTTTCCTTCATTTCTTCCTTCTTCTATTTTCTTTTTTCCTTGTTTTTATTCCAAATGATTCAATCATGTGACTTTCGAGTACACTATCTAAACATAAAAAATAAAATTCGAAATTAAAAAAGTTAATCAATTAATTAAGACCAATTTCCTTTTCCTGTTTCACTGTTCATCTATTGAAATGTATTGTTACAACATCAAATAAATGACCCTTCTCTTCTTTTTTATTGTCTAAACAGAAATTAAGAACTAATTAATTAATTTTATTTCCTAAATATACCGAAAACATTATTGCACAAGTATTACTTGTAGGTTTTTCGAAAATTAGTACATTTCCTACTTTAAACTGTTGTTGTCCTTATCATTGTTATCGATCGAGCTCGAGCGCATTCATTCTACATTTTATATCTCTTACTCTTCTCTTTCACCTTTCTTATCATATCCTCAAACCTAAGCTTATCATTAATCTTACTTGATAAATATACTTGAACAGCTGTTCATTTTACCGCTATCCTTTAGCTTTTCAGGCAGCATCTGTGATTTTCCTCTTTTGCTTGCGACTACTAATCATTGAAATTTCACCTATATGCTTATTCATATACATTCCTCCAAAAATATAAAAATTTAACATTTAATTTGAAATTTGAATTCAAAATTTAGAGGCAATTTTTATGTTTCTCAAATCTTTTTGTATTTTTAAAATTTTTGCTAAATTTTTTTCTAAAAAAGAAATTTTTATTTTTTATGCAATTTTTATATTTCTTTTGAATAAAATTAGTGATAATGAAATCAACAATTGGAAGTTACTCTTGGATAAATATTTAATATGACTTAATATTAAATTTCTTGTTAAAATTTGACAACAATTTTTTTTTCTTTGTTTTTGTCTGCCATTTGTTTATTATTGTTGCAAAATATTATCATAATCATCAAAGCCAAAGTATAACTAAAAATTATTTATTTAGTAATTATATAGCAGCTATTTTTGTTATTGCTACTACCTTATTTACATTTCTCATTTTTTTTTTCAGGGACTTAAAATTCGAAATAAAAATCTTGATATGGTTGAGGATATGTGTATTACTATTCTAAACATGTTTCATGTCTTCGATCATTAATTTAAAACTTCGTTATTAACACTATTACTATTATTATTACTATTTTATTGCTATTGTTAGATTACCGGTTTTATTTTTAATGATTATAATCATTATTTCTAGCTAATACTTCATCAATCATATCATATCATTCATTCACAGTAAAGAAATAATTTCATTCATAATATTTTTTGATTCATTTCTTTTGTATCTCAACTAATGCTTTAATTAATTAAACTGTTATACAAAAAATTTTAAATGTTAATGTTAAAGATTATGCAGAAAAAATTTCTAAATTAAATATTTTGATTGGTAAATTTGAACATGTACGGTAGCAAAAATAATTAATTATTATCCATGTTAAACTAGGGACAATTTGTTGATAAATACATTAATTAGAAGCTGAAAATTTGACCTTTGACACAAGTACATTAATTAGAAGCTGAAAATTTAAGCTTTAACCATCAGAAAGATAGCAAGTAAGTGTAAAAATATTGAGCTCAAAAATACAATCAAATATGACTGAATATATTTTCATCATTAGAAAAAATTGAAAAAGAAAAAGACGAATTTTTATAAGACTTGAATAAATGAAAGTTTTGCATAATTAATGAGAATGAATGATAGGAAATCATCATATTATTATCGTGTAAATGGCTATCGGATCGATTATCATGAAAGTTTTATCATTATCATGATAAATCGATTTGATTTATGAATGTGTTATCAGTTCTTGCTTAATCAGATCAGAAATATATTCTGTTGAAAGCAATTTACAAATTTATTCTAATAGTAAGCGCTATTAACGGAAATTGTAATAATTAACAAATGAGGAAGAGCAATAGCATTGTAAAGATTATATTACTGATAACGAAATTTGACCATCGTCGACCTCACCTTTCATCTCTTTCTCTCCCTCTTTCTCTCTCTCTGTCACTGTCATTTCCATTGTTTATGCTGACATCAATTTCTTCTTTTGCCAATTTTTTTTTTCGTTTCATTTTTAGTATTATTGAATTTTAGAAAAAAATGAAATTTTTTGCTATTATTAATATATCATTTTGATTATTTTTGGTTTCTTATTAATTGTAAAACTTGGAGTGATTAAGTTTCATTAAAAATTTGCATATATATTGATTACTCGTTACTTATTACTTAGTATTATATAATATTATGTGTATAGCGAAATTTTGCGAGTAAAATTAAGAATAAGCTTATTAGCCAAGATAGATGGGACTTATAACTGGGATTAGTGGGAGCGGTGTTAGGATAGATGGATAAGAATGCTGGATGAATGGGTTGGATATCAAGTTAGGTGGAACAAATAATCAGGATAGATGGGACAAGATTAACAAAACAAATAACACGGGTAAATGATACAAATCAGAAGACAGATTGGACAAATAGCAGGGCATGACAAAAATGAGGCAATCATGATCGATCGTATCATTTTATACGTGAACTGAAATTTAGCCATAAATTAATATATCCAAGAATTATAATTAAATTTTAATTGTTTTTTTAAGTTTTAATTGTAAATATTGCAAACATCTGATTTTTGTGGATAAATTTCTCTATTTTTTCCTTTTACGTTCAATCCTTTAGGTAATTTCTTCTTTGGCTGGAAAAAAATGACCAAAAAATTTTTTTGTTTGATTTTATAAAAACAATTCATAAATTGTAAATTTTAGGATAGATGGAGACAGTAAAGTTGGAAGAATAACTCATTCAAATATCAATTTATCAAATTTGTATAGAATAGCTTTAATCATTTCATTAATTTTGGTTTAAAAGGAATGACATTTCGTTTATCATTCTTACATTTCATTAATGTTTGATAAGTATAATGCCGTTGTGAAAAAGCAAAAGTTTCGTATAAAAAATATGAGTTTTAAATGTTTTTAATAGTTATAATTTGAATAATTATAAAAAAAAATTGTCAAATAAATTAATTATTAGAAAAATAACATTTTGTTTCTGCCATATTAGTCATATCAGTCACATTAGTCACATTAGTCAAGATAATTATTATCTTTACTATTAATGATAGTAATTAACAATAATAATAGTCGATAATAATGATTAATAATTAATTGATGACTAATAACAACGATATTGTC